>NW_027315979.1:145286-162786 GCF_026437365.1 Eucyclogobius newberryi
GGTAAACTGGAGCAGAAGGTTCAGACGAGAGGGTAAACTGGAGCAGAAGGTTCAGACGAGTATTGACCTGATGATGTTGTCCACACAGTTGATTTGTTGGTATGAGGGGACATGGACGTCCTCTGGATCTTGGGCCACAGCCTTTGATGCAACAGGATGAACATTTGCTGTGGGAAAAATAATTACTGTTATAATTAGCAAAAATACAAAATTACAGAGTCAAAAACAGGGCTAGTTCTTGTTTAGATCTGGGATAGGTCCATAGACTACAACAAAGCTGGGGCCAAACCTGGGGCCGAACCTGGGGCCGAACCTGGGGCCGAACCTGGGGCCGAACCTGGGGGCTAACCTGGGGGCTAACCTGGGGCCGAACCTGGGGGCTAACCTGGGGGCTAACCTGGGGCCGAACCTGGGGACGAACCTGGGGACGAACCTGGGGACGAACCTGGGGCCGAACCTGGGGCCGAACCTGGGGACGAACCTGGGGACGAACCTGGGGACGAACCTGGGGACGAACCTGGGGCCGAACCTGGGGACGAACCTGGGGACGAACCTGGGGCCGAACCTGGGGCCGAACCTGGGGACGAACCTGGGAACTGAACCTGGGGCCGAACCTGGGGACGAACCTGGGGACGAACCTGGGGCCGAACCTGGGGACGAACCTGGGGACGAACCTGGGGCCAAACCTGGGGACGAACCTGGGAACTGAACCTGGGGACTGAACCTGGGGACTGAACCTGGGGCCTGAACCTGGGGCCTGAACCTGGGGACTGAACCTGGGGCCAAACCTGGGGACTGAACCTGGGGACTGAACCTGGGGCATGAACCTGGGGCCTGAACCTGGGGACTGAACCTGGGAACTGAACCTGGGGACTGAACCTGGGGCATGAACCTGGGGCCTGAACCTGGGGCTTGAACCTGGGGACTGAACCTGGGGACGAACCTGGGGACTGAACCTGGGGACTGAACCTGGGGACTGAACCTGGGGCTTGAACCTGGGGACTGAACCTGGGGACGAACCTGGGGACTGAACCTGGGGACTGAACCTGGGGACTGAACCTGGGGCTTGAACCTGGGGACTGAGCCTGGGGCCACGAAAAACAGAGGCTAAAAAAAGACCGGGGCAAAACCAGGACTAAAACATGACCAAAATCATTCTAGTATGAAATCAATTCAAACCTGGTGTGGACTGGTTTGGCCCTGTTCTAGTCCTGGTTTAGTACTTTAGTCCAGTACTAAAACAGGACTAAATCAGAACTAAACTGTGCTCAAAACAGGACCAAATGGGCCACGTGCGAATGCACCGCAAGCTTTAGTCTTGTCTTGGTTGGTTGGGGTTAGGGTTAGTTAATTCTACTTCAGTTCTGTGTCACTGTTAGATACACCGGTAAAACATTTTAGCTTTACAAAGGCTTGATTTACTGAACCACCTAAAAGAGAGAGAATTACAACAGGGAGATATTATCTCCCTGTTGTAATTCTCTCTCTTTTAGTTCAACCATGTTCAATGTTAATTCTATATTAAATGTATTCTCTTAGTGCCTTGTACCTGTGGTTGGTTTCCTGAGGACCGTGACTTTATGGGTGGAGTCAAAATAGGCCTGCTGCCCCCAGCTCTTCACCCAGTTGACATCTGCACAGAGCTGCTGCAGCGCCATCTACAGGACACAGAGGGACAGAGGCACTGAAACCCACTGAGTGAAAGGGTGAAATGAAGCGGAGAGGTGGGTTTGTGAGACACTGAGCCACCGCTACAATAGAGCAGCAACTGACATCATTTCATCTGTGAATGTGGGAACTCGGGTTTGACGTCCTACTGTGAGTAAGCCCCGCCCACCGTGCGGGATCTCCTGATAACGGGACTTTTGCTCTTCTTTCTAACATCTACATCCTATAGTCACCCTCTTCACTGGGATGTACTTTTTGGGTCCAGTCCTTGATTGTTGGTGCAGTTTTTGTCATACACAGGCCCAAATACATAGTTCTAAAATTTAGTCGGATGATGATGTCAAAAACCGTCTGAAGTGCATGATTATCAAATACAACCATGAGTTTTTATAGTTGTTACAAACCCCTCCAAAGGCAGGGTTATATCAGGGGGACTGGACACGGCTGATAAATACCACCTTTTTACATCGTTTTGGCCGAGGTGCAGTTTATACTCTAGAAAGTACAGTCAAGAGATCAATTATATTTGTAATTAGTAAAATAAAACATCACTATAGTTTTTCAGATAAAAAACAAACAAACACCATCTTAATCTACTGCAGGGCTGAATGTGTGGACATGATACTGACCATGAAACACGCTGTAAACACTCTAATGTGCTGCCGCGAGTGTAACCCAGTGTCTCACCGGCTGTGCGAGTGTAACCCAGTGTCTCACCGGCTGTGCGAGTGTAACCCAGTGTCTCACCGGCTGTGCGAGTGTAACCCAGTGTCTCACTGGCTGTGCGAGTGTAACCCAGTGTCTCACTGGCTGTGCGAGTGTAACCCAGTGTCTCACTGGCTGTGCATATGTAACCCAGTGTCTCACCGGCTGTGCGAGTATAACCCAGTGTCTCACCGGCTGTGCGAGTGTAACCCAGTGTCTCACCGGCTGTGCGAGTGTAACCCAGTGTCTCACCGGCTGTGCGAGTGTAACCCAGTGTCTCACTGGCTGTGCATATGTAACCCAGTGTCTCACCGGCTGTGCGAGTGTAACCCAGTGTCTCACTGGCTGTGCATATGTAACCCAGTGTCTCACCGGCTGTGCGAGTGTAACCCAGTGTCTCACTGGCTGTGCGAGTGTAACCCAGTGTCTCACCGGCTGTGCGAGTGTAACCCAGTGTCTCACTGGCTGTGCATATGTAACCCAGTGTCTCACCGGCTGTGCGAGTGTAACCCAGTGTCTCACCGGCTGTGCGAGTGTAACCCAGTGTCTCACCGGCTGTTCGAGTGTAACCCAGTGTCTCACCGGCTGTGCGAGTGTAACCCAGTGTCTCACCGGCTGTGCGAGTGTAACCCAGTGTCTCACCGGCTGTGCGAGTGTAACCCAGTGTCTCACTGGCTGTGCGAGTGTAACCCAGTGTCTCACCGGCTGTGCGAGTGTAACCCAGTGTCTCACCAGCTGTGCGAGTGTAACCCAGTGTCTCACCGGCTGTGCGAGTGTAACCCAGTGTCTCACCGGCTGTGCGAGTGTAACCCAGTGTCTCACTGGCTGTGCATATGTAACCCAGTGTCTCACCGGCTGTGCGAGTGTAACCCAGTGTCTCACTGGCTGTGCGAGTGTAACCCAGTGTCTCACCGGCTGTTCGAGTGTAACCCAGTGTCTCACCGGCTGTGCGAGTGTAACCCAGTGTCTCACCGGCTGTGCGAGTGTAACCCAGTGTCTCACCGGCTGTGCGAGTGTAACCCAGTGTCTCACTGGCTGTGCGAGTGTAACCCAGTGTCTCACCGGCTGTGCGAGTGTAACCCAGTGTCTCACCGGCTGTGCGAGTGTAACCCAGTGTCTCACTGGCTGTGCATATGTAACCCAGTGTCTCACCGGCTGTGCGAGTGTAACCCAGTGTCTCACCGGCTGTGCGAGTGTAACCCAGTGTCTCACCGGCTGTGCGAGTGTGACCCAGTGTCTCACCGGCTGTGCGAGTGTAACCCAGTGTCTCACCGGCTGTGCGAGTGTAACCCAGTGTCTCACCGGCTGTGCGAGTGTAACCCAGTGTCTCACTGGCTGTGCATATGTAACCCAGTGTCTCACCGGCTGTGCGAGTGTAACCCAGTGTCTCACTGGCTGTGCGAGTGTAACCCAGTGTCTCACCGGCTGTTCGAGTGTAACCCAGTGTCTCACCGGCTGTGCGAGTGTAACCCAGTGTCTCACCGGCTGTGCGAGTGTAACCCAGTGTCTCACCGGCTGTGCGAGTGTAACCCAGTGTCTCACTGGCTGTGCGAGTGTAACCCAGTGTCTCACCGGCTGTGCGAGTATAACCCAGTGTCTCACCGGCTGTGCGAGTGTAACCCAGTGTCTCACCGGCTGTTCGAGTGTAACCCAGTGTCTCACCGGCTGTGCGAGTGTAACCCAGTGTCTCACCGGCTGTGCGAGTGTAACCCAGTGTCTCACCGGCTGTGCGAGTGTAACCCAGTGTCTCACTGGCTGTGCGAGTGTAACCCAGTGTCTCACTGGCTGTGCATATGTAACCCAGTGTCTCACCGGCTGTGCGAGTGTAACCCAGTGTCTCACCGGCTGTGCATATGTAACCCAGTGTCTCACCGGCTGTGCGAGTGTAACCCAGTGTCTCACCGGCTGTGCATATGTAACCCAGTGTCTCACTGGCTGTGCGAGTGTAACCCAGTGTCTCACCGTCTCCCTGTGCGAGTGTAGCCCAGTGTCTCACCGGCTGTGCGAGTGTAACCCAGTGTCTCACCGGCTGTGCGAGTGTAACCCAGTGTCTCACCGGCTGTGCGAGTGTAACCCAGTGTCTCACCGGCTGTGCGAGTGTAACCCAGTGTCTCACCGGCTGTGCATATGTAACCCAGTGTCTCAATGGCTGTGCGAGTGTAACCCAGTGTCTCACCGGCTGTTCGAGTGTAACCCAGTGTCTCACCGGCTGTGCGAGTGTAACCCAGTGTCTCACCGGCTGTGCGAGTGTAACCCAGTGTCTCACCGGCTGTGCGAGTGTAACCCAGTGTCTCACTGGCTGTGCGAGTGTAACCCAGTGTCTCACCGGCTGTGCGAGTGTAACCCAGTGTCTCACCGGCTGTGCGAGTGTAACCCAGTGTCTCACTGGCTGTGCATATGTAACCCAGTGTCTCACCGGCTGTGCGAGTGTAACCCAGTGTCTCACCGGCTGTGCGAGTGTAACCCAGTGTCTCACCGGCTGTGCGAGTGTAACCCAGTGTCTCACCGGCTGTGCGAGTGTAACCCAGTGTCTCACCGGCTGTGCGAGTGTAACCCAGTGTCTCACCGGCTGTGCGAGTGTAACCCAGTGTCTCACTGGCTGTGCATATGTAACCCAGTGTCTCACCGGCTGTGCGAGTGTAACCCAGTGTCTCACTGGCTGTGCGAGTGTAACCCAGTGTCTCACCGGCTGTTCGAGTGTAACCCAGTGTCTCACCGGCTGTGCGAGTGTAACCCAGTGTCTCACCGGCTGTGCGAGTGTAACCCAGTGTCTCACCGGCTGTGCGAGTGTAACCCAGTGTCTCACTGGCTGTGCGAGTGTAACCCAGTGTCTCACCGGCTGTGCGAGTATAACCCAGTGTCTCACCGGCTGTGCGAGTGTAACCCAGTGTCTCACCGGCTGTTCGAGTGTAACCCAGTGTCTCACCGGCTGTGCGAGTGTAACCCAGTGTCTCACCGGCTGTGCGAGTGTAACCCAGTGTCTCACCGGCTGTGCGAGTGTAACCCAGTGTCTCACTGGCTGTGCGAGTGTAACCCAGTGTCTCACTGGCTGTGCATATGTAACCCAGTGTCTCACCGGCTGTGCGAGTGTAACCCAGTGTCTCACCGGCTGTGCATATGTAACCCAGTGTCTCACCGGCTGTGCGAGTGTAACCCAGTGTCTCACCGGCTGTGCATATGTAACCCAGTGTCTCACTGGCTGTGCGAGTGTAACCCAGTGTCTCACCGTCTCCCTGTGCGAGTGTAGCCCAGTGTCTCACCGGCTGTGCGAGTGTAACCCAGTGTCTCACCGGCTGTGCGAGTGTAACCCAGTGTCTCACCGGCTGTGCGAGTGTAACCCAGTGTCTCACCGGCTGTGCGAGTGTAACCCAGTGTCTCACCGGCTGTGCATATGTAACCCAGTGTCTCAATGGCTGTGCGAGTGTAACCCAGTGTCTCACCGTCTCCCTGTGCGAGTGTAGCCCAGTGTCTCACCGGCTGTGCGAGTGTAACCCAGTGTCTCACCGGCTGCGCGAGTGTAACCCAGTGTCTCACCGGCTCCCGGTGCGAGTCCTCCCACAGGTTTCCGTTGCCGTCGCTGGAAGACGCCGCACTGATGTAATGTTCATGAGAGCCGTTACTGCCCAGACTGCCGTATCCGCTCGAGCCGTTATTGTGCACAGGCTAAACACAGAGAGAGATTTACAATGTGAATCAGTTCATTTTACAGCGGTTATGTAAAGAGAAGAGAGAATGGTATGAATCCAATCATTAAGAAAGAAAAACACAGAAAATGTCACAAATCATATGTTATGAAGAGTTGTGATGTAAAGTAATCTCAATAAAAGAAGAATTCACGAACTATAATGTTAGGTAACAGAGAAATGGTTGCGACTGTTCGACTTACATGAGACATTTATTATGAGAAATAAAATCACCTGTTGAAAGAGTTTGTAGATCTTGGCCTGAAGGTCTTTGATCTCTTCGTAAGTGACCTGATCATCATTGGTACGAGCGGCGAACACATCCTCGTTTAAGGGGCTACTAACAATGTAGAAAAGTAGCATTTAATACAAAAACGACACTCTTCACATAGAAAAGGCGGGCAAGGTGCAAATGCAATGCCAAAACTGTGTACGATTCCCCTGCCTTACGAAAAACACCAAACATTGCCAATTCAAAACTCTTAAAAGACAATATCTGACTTTTAAAAAATGCTCCAGAATTCCTCAGACGGTTCTATTAAAAATAAAACAATCAAACAGCCAGTAAAGGGCAGTGTAATACAGTTCTGACACTCTTCCTTTTTGTTTGTTTTTGAAAAGCATAAGAACTTGAGATGTTTGAAAGTGACAAAAGTATCTGGCTCCTCACGTTGTGACTTTGTGGCGTCCGATGATGAAGGCGATCTTGCGGCTCCAGGGGTGGATGAAGCTGGACCAGCTGGTGTCCAGAGTGATGTAGTCTCCGTTCTGACAGCGCAGGCGGATGGGCGAGTGCTCGAAGGGAGGCTGCCCCGCGTATTTCAGCACTGCACGGACAAGACACGGGACTTACAATATAGAAAAGCATGAGTGACATCTTATATTATAAAGCGAACTGCAGACGATCTCCGAACGTTGCCACAGAGACAGGAAAGTTTCAGCCCTTTCCTTTGTCTCCATGTCTCTGCAGACATAGCAGAGGCGTCATACTCCATCAAATGACTCACAGAGACAATATCTGTCCATAGACAAAAGCTAAAATGCTAAAACTATGCATTTTTATCCGATTGTTTAACTGTTTCATGACTCGTCTTGTGAACAATGTGGTATAACGTTCAAACAGTGGCTGCCTGGGGTATATTTCAGAGTCATCTCTCACAGATGACGCACACTCACAAGCTCGTGTCTGATTGGTTGAACACTGGCACCAAACCCACCCCAGGAGGTCCACCAGATTGTATCTCGGGAGAAGGGTTCATCTCTGGCCTAGCGATGTTGAGCTAACATAGGACATTCCAGAGAGACACGCCTGCGGAAGCAAACTTATTCTCTCCTAATTCTGTGCCGTCTTTGGATGTTATTTTTGCTTTAAACTGCAAAATGCAAACTCAAGCAAAGGATTTTGCAACTTTTCCAAGTCTACAAGAAAAATGTGATCCAGGACAATCTCTCTAAACCGTCCTCATCTGTGAATGAGTGCAACGGCCTTTTGTTACGTGAGGAACGCCTCAGAGTCAAGGAATACCAAGAGTCCCTGATCCTGTGCTTCAGCCTGACACTGGCCCTGCCCTGCCCTGCCCTGACCCTGCCCTGACCCTGCCCCAGGCCCAGCCCTGACCCTGGCCCTGACCCTGCCCCAGGCCCAGCCCTGACCCTGGCCCTGACCCTGCCCCAGGCCCAGCCCTGACCCTGCCCCTGCCCTGACCCTGCCCTGACCCTGCCCTGACCTGCCCCAGGCCCAGCCCTGACCCTGCCCTGACCCTGCCCTGACCTGACCCTGGCCCTGCCCTGACCCTGCCCTGCTCCAGGCCCAGCCCTGACCCTGCCCTGACCCAGGCCCAGCCCTGACCTGACCCTGCCCTGACCCAGGCCCTGCCCTGACCCTGCCCCAGGCCTGCCCTGACCCAGTCCCAGCCCTGAGCCTGCCCTGACCCTGCCCCAGGCCTGCCCTGACCCAGGCCCAGCCCTGACCCAGGCCTGCCCTGACCCAGGCCCAGCCCTGACCCTGCCCTGGCCCTGACCCTGCCCTGACCCTGCCCTGCCCCAGGCCCAGCCCTGACCCAGGCCCAGCCCTGACCCTGCCCTGACCCGAACACAGGCCCGTCTTCTCTGCTTGTATAACACATATTTCACATCTGGCTGATAAGACCATCTGAGAATCAACATGAACTCTAACACACAGCGAGAAAGATCTAGAACAATCATATCTAGTGGCTCCATCTGTTATCGACTCATCTGCATATTCATCTGTTCATTCATTTTCAGAAAATGGGTCGATGTCACGTTATGTTCTCACAAACCTTCAGATTAAAGATCAAATACATTAGATATTGGATTATACAATAGTTTAATGCCTAATACAGGATGGTGCCCCAAATAACTATCGATATCAACTTTGAATGTCACACTCTTTCACAAGTGTATGGAGTAATCCTGTATCGTTTGAATAACATTACAGTACTTCAATACAAACCAACACATATATTACTCAATTAAGGATGTAAAGGTGTGAAAATGACTATTACAGTATTTAAAGTACCTGATTTTTACAGTTATAAAATGTGAAAAACACAACTAGTTAATTTTAAACTATTTTAGTTTATTAGCGCTTTTCACAAGTCTCTGAGCCTCATCTCGGGTAAAGCTAACAAATATTAGCATGCTAACGGCGCACTTCCCCGGCTTCATGGTCTTTCCTGTCCTGGGGCTAAACAGAATTCACTTTATAAAATAAACAGCAAAATCAAGTAATTGAACTACCGGTAGTTTCAAAAGAGTAAATCAGGTACAGTTCCAGACCAATTATGCAAAATTGACATTTAGGATCTTTTAACCAGTTGTTCCTCCGGATCGTTTAACCACTCAAAGTTGTATCTAGAGTGATTCATGCGGATTTGAGTCATCTTTATTCTCCGGAGCACATGACATTGCCCTGTCAGTCCCTGTCAGTCCCTGTCAGTCCAGGTCTTCACAGCTCCCGGGCCACGCCTTCACCGCTCCCGGGCCACGCCTTCACCGCTTCCGGGCCACGCCTTCACCGCTCCCGGGCCACGCCTTCACCGCTCCCGGGCCACGCCTTCACAGCTCCCGGGCCACGCCTTCACAGCTCCCGGGCCACGCCTTCACCGCTTCCGGGCCACGCCTTCACCGCTTCCGGGCCACGCCTTCACCGCTTCCGGGCCACGCCTTCACCGCTTCCGGGCCACGTCTTCACCGCTCCCTGGGCCACGCCTTCACCGCTCCCTGGGCCACGCCTTCACCGCTCCCTGGGCCACGCCAACTTGTCTCTACTCACTTCGTACGGCTATTTTATTTTTGTAAACAGTGACACACGTAGGATTTGGCCGCGTAGCCCTTCTTTGCGACACATTTTTAAAAATCTTTAAATTGCAATACTGATCTGAAAGGACAACTCGATGACCCTCGGGTGTTGTAGATTTGATCCGTATCGAAGACAAAAGCACAATAAAACCTTGGGGTTTGTAGTAAAGATCAAAGGCGTTTATGGACCAAAAGTGGATTAGATCAAGGCCAAATCAGGATTAGGAAAGGACCAAATTAGGCCCAAACCAACTGTGAATCTCATGTTGGCTTTATAAAAAAACATATCGTAATAACAAGTTTCATAGTATAATTCTAAGAGGAGTAGACATGAAGAAATTCTAATCAACTGATATATATTACAATAATGCTAGAACTACAAGAAGGTCAAAGGGTTTTCTACGATATAGTTACAAGCGTCACGGTAGGATCATTATTAAGTCTATAGATCATTCTAAAAGTTTCCAGTCCAATTCATAAAGGACCTTCAGGACAATAGCATCAAAGGCAAAGTGCTGTACCTTTGCGGTGCATGGACAGCAGGAGTGGGCGGTCGTCTGGGTGGACACAGGTGAGCAGAGACGTCCCGATCAGATCCTGGGGCAGGAAACCCAACAACGGGACGGCTCTGAAAGGATAAGCCAGGTTGAGGATGAACGGGAGACGTAATAGAAGCGTCTAAGTCCAGTGGCGTACTGACCGGTCGTCCACCTCCAGGAACACGCAGCCGGGCGAGTGAGTGGTCGTGAAGATCCGCTTGTCCATCGGAATACGAGGAGCTGAAACAGAACAGCATTGAGTTAATCACTTATAAACCTTAAGAATAGAAACAAAACATACGTAATACTTTCTTTACCATGAAATGCATTATTCATTCACTTCCCAGTCACATTTTGTACATTTTGCTGCGAGCCGCTTCTATAGCCACGCCCTCCCTATAGCCACACCCCCCTATAGCCACCCCCCCTATAGCCACACACCCCCTATAGCCACCCCCCCTATAGCCACACACCCCCTATAGCCACCCCCCCATAGCCACACCCCCTATAGCCACACCCCCTATAGCCACACACCCCCTATAGCCACACACCCCCTATAACCACCCCCCTATAGCCACACACCCCCTATAGCCACCCCCCCTATAGCCACACACCCCCTATAGCCACACACCCCCCTATAGCCACACACCCCCTATAGCCACCCCCCTATAGCCACCCCCCTATAGCCACCCCCCCTATAGCCACACCCCCTATAGCCACACCCCCTATAGCCACCCCCCCTATAGCCACACCCCCTATAGCCACACCCCCCTATAGCCACACACCCCCTATAGCCACCCCCCCTATAGCCACACACCCCCTATAGCCACACACCCCCTATAGCCACACCCCCATAGCCACCCCCCCTATAGCCACACCCCCCTATAGCCACACCCCCCTATAGCCACCCCCCCTATAGCCACACACCCCCTATAGCCACACCCCCCTATAGCCACCCCCCCATAGCCACCCCCCCTATAGCCACACCCCCTATAGCCACACCCCCCTATAGCCACACCCCTATAGCCACACCCCCCTATAGCCACACCCCCCTATAGCCACACCCCCCTATAGCCACACACCCCTATAGCCACACACCCCCTATAGCCACCCCCTTATAGCCACACCCCCTATAGCCACACCCCCTTATAGCCACACCCCCCTATAGCCACCCCCCCTATAGCCACACCCCCTTATAGCCACACCCCCTATAGCCACACACCCCCTATAGCCACCCCCTTATAGCCACACCCGCCTATATCCACCCCCTATAGCCACCCCCCCTATAGCCACACACCCCCTATAGCCACACCCCCCTATAGCCACACCCCCCTATAGCCACCCCCTATAGCCACACCCCCCTATAGCCACACACCCCTATAGCCACACCCCCTATAGCCACACCCCCTATAGCCACACCTCCTATAGCCAGACCCCCCTATAGCCACACCCCCCTATAGCCACACCCCCCCTATAGCCACACCCCCCCTATAGCCACACCCCGCTATAGCCACACCCCCTATAGCCACACCCCCTATAGCCACAGTGTTTTTGTGCCTTTTTGTTCTGAAAATGCTCCTCATATTAGCTTTGATTTTGTTAACTCTTATGACGTGGTTTCCAGTTAAAGGTGCAGTTTGTAACTATCAAACGCTCTTTATAAAGTGACTTCCCATGTCGCCCTCGAGGCCGCTGCTGTTGTGATTTTGGGCGTTACAAACATAAATTGAATTGATCTATAAAAAGACAACTTTATATCAAACTTAGCAGTTTGGTCACTAAACTCAAGAACTTTGTGCTTCAGGAGATCACAAGGAGCAGGTTTGAGTTTGTGGCGTCCGCACATACACTTTGAGTAAGATATGACTCTTTTGAGCCGAGTCCTCCCGTTGGGCGGCATCCAGACCTTTGTTCCTGTTATGATTATATTTGATCTGCTTGTGTTCTTATTGTGGCCCTCGGGGATGAATAAAGTTACAAGGTTCGGTTTGAAATAGATGGACTTCAGTCTGACCTTCGTATCCAGAGATGATTCTTTCGGCCAGAGCCAGGCAGCAGGTCTCCTCCTCCTGGCCCCTGGGGTCCTGGACCTTCAGGAGGTACGGGGTGATCCTGCAGGGGTTGTACCGCATCTCACCCTCTCGGTCCTTCCCTCCTCTGACACAAACAGAACAAACAACTACATTAACCATGATCCTTCACTTCTCACAGCTCAGACTGTTGAGTGACAATGACATAACTGCACTTTGTCTATTTAAACATCACATTAAAGTCACTCATATATATACACTCATATATATACTCATATATACTCATATATATGAGTATTATGAGTATATATATATGGGCTCGGGGCCCTGGGCTCGGGCCCTCACTCCAACACCAGAAAGACTTTATATAACGCCATGGAACATGTCCAATGAAGAAGCTTTTCAACAGTCAATGGACCAATATTTATTACTAAACCATTTTAGATCATTTTACAATAAACAAATGATGAAATAGAACAACATGTACGATGATGATGTATTTATGTTGTACTTTATTATCATGCTATAAGCATTAAAACAGTGACATAACCGCCCTGCTCTTGTGTGACTGGAGTCATGAGATAATACTTCATCTTTAAATTTGACAATCATGATGCATCCATAACGAGCCACGATGCATCCATAACGAGCCACGATGCATCCATAACGAGCCACGATGCATCCATAACGAGCCACGATGCATCCATAACGAGCCACGATGCATCCATAACGAGCCACGATGCATCCATAACGAGCCACGATGCATCCATAACGAGCCACGATGCATCCATAACGAGCCACGATGCATCCATAACGAGCCACGATGCATCATAACGAGCCACGATGCATCCATAACGAGCCACGATGCATCCATAACGAGCCACGATGCATCCATAACGAGCCACGATGCATCCATAACGAGCCACGATGCATCCATAACGAGCCACGATGCATCCATAACGAGCCACGATGCATCCATAACGAGCCACGATGCATCCATAACGAGCCACGATGCATCCATAACGAGCCAGGATGCATCCATAACGAGCCAGGATGCATCCATAACGAGCCAGGATGCATCCATAACGAGCCACGATGCATCCATAACGAGCCACGATGCATCCATAACGAGCCACGATGCATCCATAACGAGCCACGATGCATCCTTAACGAGCCACGATGCATCCATAACGAGCCACGATGCATCCATAACGAGCCACGATGCATCCATAACGAGCCACGATGCATCCATAACGAGCCACGATGCATCCATAACGAGCCACGATGCATCCATAACGAGCCACGATGCATCCATAACGAGCCACGATGCATCCATAACGAGCCACGATGCATCCATAACGAGCCACGATGCATCCATAACGAGCCACGATGCATCCATAACGAGCCACGATGCATCCATAACGAGCCACGATGCATCCATAACGAGCCACGATGCATCCATAACGAGCCACGATGCATCCATAACGAGCCACGATGCATCCATAACGAGCCACGATGCATCCATAACGAGCCACGATGCATCCATAACGAGCCACGATGCATCCATAACGAGCCACGATGCATCCATAACGAGCCACGATGCATCCATAACGAGCCACGATGCATCCATAACGAGCCACGATGCATCCATAACGAGCCACGATGCATCCATAACGAGCCACGATGCATCATAACGAGCCACGATGCATCCATAACGAGCCACGATGCATCCATAACGAGCCACGATGCATCCATAACGAGCCACGATGCATCCATAACGAGCCACGATGCATCCATAACGAGCCACGATGCATCCATAACGAGCCACGATGCATCCATAACGAGCCACGATGCATCCATAACGAGCCACGATGCATCCATAACGAGCCACGATGCATCCATAACGAGCCACGATGCATCCATAACGAGCCAGGATGCATCCATAACGAGCCACGATGCATCCATAACGAGCCACGATGCATCCATAACGAGCCACGATGCATCCATAACGAGCCACGATGCATCCTTAACGAGCCACGATGCATCCATAACGAGCCACGATGCATCCATAACGAGCCACGATGCATCCATAACGAGCCACGATGCATCCATAACGAGCCACGATGCATCCATAACGAGCCACGATGCATCCATAACGAGCCACGATGCATCCATAACGAGCCACGATGCATCCATAACGAGCCACGATGCATCCATAACGAGCCACGATGCATCCATAACGAGCCACGATGCATCCATAACGAGCCACGATGCATCCATAACGAGCCACGATGCATCCATAACGAGCCACGATGCATCCATAACGAGCCACGATGCATCCATAACGAGCCACGATGCATCCATAACGAGCCACGATGCATCCATAACGAGCCAGGATGCATCCATAACGAGCCACGATGCATCCATAACGAGCCACGATGCATCCATAACGAGCCACGATGCATCCATAACGAGCCACGATGCATCCATAACGAGCCACGATGCATCCATAACGAGCCACGATGCATCCATAACGAGCCACGATGCATCCATAACGAGCCACGATGCATCCATAACGAGCCACGATGCATCCATAACGAGCCACGATGCATCATAACGAGCCACGATGCATCCATAACGAGCCACGATGCATCCATAACGAGCCACGATGCATCCATAACGAGCCACGATGCATCCATAACGAGCCACGATGCATCCATAACGAGCCACGATGCATCCATAACGAGCCACGATGCATCCATAACGAGCCACGATGCATCCATAACGAGCCACGATGCATCCATAACGAGCCAGGATGCATCCATAACGAGCCACGATGCATCCATAACGAGCCAGGATGCATCCATAACGAGCCACGATGCATCCATAACGAGCCACGATGCATCCATAACGAGCCACGATGCATCCATAACGAGCCACGATGCATCCTTAACGAGCCACGATGCATCCATAACGAGCCACGATGCATCCATAACGAGCCACGATGCATCCATAACGAGCCACGATGCATCCATAACGAGCCACGATGCATCCATAACGAGCCACGATGCATCCATAACGAGCCACGATGCATCCATAACGAGCCACGATGCATCCATAACGAGCCACGATGCATCCATAACGAGCCACGATGCATCCATAACGAGCCACGATGCATCCATAACGAGCCACGATGCATCCATAACGAGCCACGATGCATCCATAACGAGCCACGATGCATCCATAACGAGCCACGATGCATCCATAACGAGCCAGGATGCATCCATAACGAGCCACGATGCATCCATAACGAGCCACGATGCATCCATAACGAGCCACGATGCATCCATAACGAGCCACGATGCATCCATAACGAGCCACGATGCATCCATAACGAGCCACGATGCATCCATAACGAGCCACGATGCAGCCATAACGAGCCACGATGCATCCATAACGAGCCACGATGCATCCATAACGAGCCACGATGCATCCATAATGAGCCACGATGCATCCATAATGAGCCGCTGAGTCACAGCAAATGGCCTCGTGTAAGAGCCAGAACACTGCAGTGTTTTAATGAGATTATTATGGATTTATAAAAGCAAAAACAAGAACAACAGGTTCAGAATAATCGGTATCGCAAAATGTGATGTGTGTTCAATTGTATCACCAAAGCGCCTAAAAGTACTGATCACTGTCAATCGATCGTCAATAAATCGACATGACACATGTAGGACGCTGTGTGGACATGACACGTGTAGGACGCTGTGTGGACATGACACGTGTAGGACGCTGTGTGGACATGACACGTGTAGGACGCTGTGTGGACATGACACATGTACGACGCTGTGTGGACGTGACACATGTAGGACGCTGTGTGGACATGACACACGTAAGACGCTGTGGACATGACACACGTATGACGCTGTGTGGACATGACACATGTAGGACGCTGTGTGGACATGACACATGTAGGACGCTGTGTGGACAAGACACACGTAGGACGCTGTGTGGACATGACACACGTAGGACGCTGTGTTGACGTGACACACGTAGGACGCTGTGTTGACGTGACACATGTAGGACGCTGTGTGGACAAGACACACGTAGGACGCTGTGTGGACATGACACACGTAGGACGATGTGTGGACATGACACACGTAGGACGCTGTGTGGACATGACACACGTAGGACGCTGTGTTGACGTGACACACGTAGGACGCTGTGTGGACAAGACACACGTAGGACGCTGTGTGGACGTGACACACGTAGGACGCTGTGTTGACGTGACACACGTAGGACGCTGTGTGGACAAGACACACGTAGGACGCTGTGTGGACATGACACATGTAGGACGCTGTGTGGACATGACACATGTAGGACGCTGTGTGGACATGACACATGTAGGACGCTGTGTGGACATGACACA
Source organism: Eucyclogobius newberryi (assembly GCF_026437365.1). Lineage (NCBI taxonomy): Eukaryota > Metazoa > Chordata > Actinopteri > Gobiiformes > Gobiidae > Eucyclogobius > Eucyclogobius newberryi. The sequence goes on from NW_027315979.1 coordinate 161,665, forward strand.
CGTAGGACGATGTGTGGACATGACACATGTAGGACGCTGTGTGGACGTGACACAAGTAGGACGCTGCGTGGACGTGACACATGTAGGACGCTGTGTGGACGTGACACATGTAGGACGCTGTGTGGACATGACACATGTAGGACGCTGTGTGGACGTGACACATGTAGGACGCTGTGTGGACGTGACACATGTACGACGCTGTGTGGACGTGACACATGTAGGACGCTGCGTGGACGTGACACATGTAGGACGCTGCGTGGACATGACACATGTAGGACGCTGTGTGGACATGACACATGTAGGACGCTGTGTGGACGTGACACATGTAGGACGCTGTGTGGACGTGACACATGTAGGACGCTGTGTGGACGTGACACATGTAGGACGCTGTGTGGACGTGACACATGTAGGACGCTGTGTGGACGTGACACATGTAGGACGCTGCGTGGACGTGACACATGTAGGACGCTGTGTGGACATGACACATGTAGGACGCTGTGTGGACATGACACATGTAGGACGCTGTGTGGACGTGACACATGTAGGACGCTGCGTGGACGTGACACATGTAGGACGCTGCGTGGACATGACACATGTAGGACGCTGTGTGGACGTGACACATGTAGGACGCTGCGTGGACGTGACACATGTAGGACGCTGTGTGGACATGACACATGTAGGACGCTGTGTGGACATGACACATGTAGGACGCTGTGTGGACGTGACACATGTAGGACGCTGTGTGGACATGACACATGTAGGACGCTGTGTGGACATGACACATGTAGGACGCTGTGTGGACGTGACACATGTAGGACGCTGCTGTCTCAGATCCAGAGTCTGAAAGTGGGAGGAGCCACAGGTAAAGTTAGTGTCACAGATTCAGACTCTGAGGTCAATAACTCCTAAACGCAAAAGTCTTTGCAGATCATTCACAGGCAAAATATTCATATTTACACTGCAAGTGACACAACCTCGTTTTAAAAATCAGATGCGTATTTTGGGCTCAGCGAATCACACGCTCCGAATGTGCAGAGCCGAGACGAGTGCTTAGGGGCCGTCATCAAATAGCAAAACGAAAAATGGAATGGAACGTCAAATAGAGCGGTACAATTTGAATAA
>NW_027315979.1:170286-195286 GCF_026437365.1 Eucyclogobius newberryi
CACATCCTGCACATCCTGCACATCCTGCACATCCTGCACATCCTGCACATCCTGCACATCCTGCACATCCTGCACATCCTGCACTTCCTGCACTTCCTGCACATCCTGCACATCCTGCACATGCAGATCCTGCACATCCTGCACATCCTGCACATCCTGCATATCCTGCATATCCTGCATATCCTGCACATGCATATCCTGCACATCCTGCACATGCATATCCTGCACATCCTGCACATCCTGCACATCCTGCACATCCTGCATATCCTGCACATCCTGCACATCCTGCACATCCTGCACATGCATATCCTGCACATCCTGCATATCCTGCATATCCTGCATATCCTGCACATCCTGTAGCCCAACTGAACAAGTCCAGTACGGGACATTTTATGTCATACAAACACACAATTAAAATAATAATAACCCTCCTTTTCTGAAGAGTAAAAGGTTGGATTTAGTTATCTGGAAAAGAATAAAGATGTTTTGTTGCTCATCAATTCTGAGGCGTCTCTGGACTTTAAAAACATTTCTTTTAAATATCTCATATCTCCAGGACAGAGCAGAACTGTAGGTGTGGCCTCTTGTTTTGTATCCAAATAGAGCTGTAACATTTATTTTGCTATCCGTATTTTTAATCTAATCCATTTTTAACCTGTTACCATCCACCTATTTCGCCCTGTGCACAATGGTTGGACCCAAGTGGCATTGCTTATTAAAAGAGGATCTTATGTTCCACATGCACATTCTAGTTTCTGCAGATGTGCACATGTCACACTGTCAGGGCTTCAGAACTTACACTACAGAGGCACAAACATAAACAAAACATCCTTTTTTAGTCTCGCCTGAATATTGTCAATTTGTAATGGTCCTGAGCATGACATACTTCATTGTGTGCATATGCTGTTCACTGTACATGATGTTTATCTTGTTGACAACAACTGTGTAAAGTTTCAGATCTCTAGGAACAGGCATTTTGGTGCTGTTGACCTTTTTGTATCAAAAAGTATATTCGGAACAAGTGATCCAAATATGTGCCAACTGTGCCAAACAGTTTTATTACAATTTTAGCTCCTCTATGATCATAAAACATACATTTTGATGTTTTGTAGGCCACTAATAGCAATTATAACTGCTAAAAACAATGAATGTGAAAATGTGTAAATATGAGTATGAATATTTTTATTTTATTTTTGTATTGGTATAATAATACATATAGCTAACAAAATGCACGTCCAAAAGGCTAATAAAATCAGAACACGTTATGCGCAAAATCCTGCCGAGAAATCTGGCTCTTTACAGCCTTCCCGGAGCCTTACGCACGATAATACAGAAGATTCTGTGTCAAAAAGGCCTTTGTCCCGCCCCTCTTTCTAAAGCTAATCTTATTGGCTAGAATAATATGTCAATCAAACTCAGCTACGTCACTCACATGCGGCACTATTTAGATGTAAACAGACTAATACATGTGCGTCGCAAGCGGCGCATTTTTTTTTGCGGAGGCTGTAGCAAACAAACCCGTGGACAGAAAAATTGGTAGATGGTCTCATTCTGTAGGAAACAGTCTGAAGAAAAGAAGGATATCCAACATTATCTTATAGGTCAAACAGGTCATTTGTTATGGACGGAGAAATGCGCCGGACAAGCGCATTCTCGTCTGGCGAGAAACGAAAAAAAGTTTGTTTACTTGACAATATCTGGAAATCGGAAAGCTCCAGTAAAAATACAAGTGGATATTGTTTTTCAATGGTTCCTTATGGACAGACTGAGTACAAGGATGTACAGAATTAAAGACCGTCAAGTCCGTCATAAACACAAACAGGACATGCGTTTGTAAAAGTTGAGACTTTCTCACAAACTATTGGCAATTGTTTCTTGGGGCAAATTATTCAATGTAAATCAATGACATATTCATTTTGTTGAGAAAATAAGCTTTAAAATGATGTATAACTTATGGTATTGACCACGGAAATAAAAGTGATGATGTAAGAGAATATTTGAGATATAGAAAATGTTCGCCGGCGGACAGGTGGGTGGGAACAGGTTAACAAAGCTGTGTATTGTACTTTTCATCCAAGTCACAAAATGAGTATTTGAATTTTTGCTAATAAATGTTTAAATGTCTAAATAAATGTCTAAGGGATTATCTCAAAATGGGTTGAAGCTGAAAAGACTTAATTTTTTTCCTCTCTCTCTGGACCCCTCCCCCCTCAAAAGACTTAATTCTGGCTTCACATCAAATGTTACGTGTTGATAAAACGATAGTATCTTGATGGAGCTGCTTCACCTCTAGTGAACATTCCTGAACATCCTTTGGTATGTTTATCAGTAGAAATTATGAACTCTCCAAATAATGTCACCTGTCGCGCATGTTTGTTTACTCAATCCACATGGTCCATGGGCCCTAGGGGCCCTAGGGGCCCTACGGCACATCCCATTCAACCCAAACTGTGAGATGACCACATTGAGATGGTCTCAAGAGGATGAGAGAGTGTTTCTTGTCAAAACCTGTCATTGTCAGTTGTCTGAGTTTAGACCTCAGACATGTCAGAGTGACAGGAGCAGGACACGCCCTTTTGTCTCAGTGAGAATCTCACGTCTTCTGTGATTGGCCGAAACCTCATGCGGGTTTATTTTGTTTCCTTCTTCTGGTCAGTGCGTAGCATGTGACTAGAGCCAAATCTCTTGATCATTTGCTGCGCCGCGTCTTGCAGCAAAAAAGCGTTTCCAACTTTTCTGCACCAGCCGCGTTGGCGACGGCGACGCCCGCCCCGCCCCTCGCGCCGGCCAAGGCGCGCCGTGCTCCCCCATACGCAGTGCTCCGCGCCCACACTCGCCGCCTAATGCTCGTTGCTGATAGAGTTTTTTAGCATTTCAAAACAATGACCGCCACAACGATGAATTGAAGCTTCAAAGCAACAAAAAGACGAAATGTAGGTTCAACCCCCCAAGACGAAAAATATTAAGTGTTTTCAGCTTCAACCCATTTTGAGATGATCCCTATGTTTGTCTGCGCTTATTTTGAAACTCTATCAAGCATCTGCCATATAGTTCAGCTGAAAGATGATTTTGGTGATTTAGTACCGTGTTCTTCAGAGTGTGTTCAGATGTGAGCCTCTCCAGCTCCTGCAGGGAACAAGCGCTGGGCGTCGGCCTCTCGTCCTGAGCGTGACGCATCAGCAGCTTGTAGTATTCACTGTTGGCTAAAGAAACAAAAAAGAGAATGATTCAGGAAATAAAGTAGCTGATGGACAACCCACTGTTTCTATTGACATACTTCAAAGAATGTCTGTATGAAACATATATATGGAATTGTTGTATTGGAGAAAAGCGTTGTTAAAATATCATCTGAATATGTATATGAATATGTATCTGAATATGTATCATATCATGTGAATATGTATATGAATATGTATCATATCATGTGAATATGTATCTGAATATGTATCTGAATATGTATCATATCATGTGAATATGTATATGAATATGTATCATATCATGTGAATATGTATATGAATATGTATCATATCATGTGAATATGTATCTGAATATGTATCTGAATATGTATCATATCATGTGAATATGTATATGAATATGTATCATATCATGTGAATATGTATCTGAATATGTATCATATCATGTGAATATGTATCTGAGGTGTTTGTACCTTGCACTTGTTTGACACAGGTCAGGGCGTAGTGCAGCGCCTCGACGGTGGAGGCTTTGCTGCGGCTGCGGCGGTCAGAGGGAAGCCTCTTCTTCATCTCGGCCACAGTGACCATGACCTCCCTGTGCGCCTGGCCACGCCCTGCTGCTTCACTGCTGCTGGAGAGAGGACAAGGACATGCTGAGGACAAGGACATGCTCACAACACAACCACACAGGCTGAAGATCGTTGATATTTTACTGCACTTTTCGGGCTATACATCGCTCCTACTGCGCACACAAAATGTACCAACAAAATATAAATTGTACATATACACCTGTCAATAAACTGCAGGTCCCTACGTTGTAACATGAGATATTTACACATATTATGTGTCCCCTCTGTCCCTACTGCCCCCTCTGTCTCCTCTGTCCTTGATGTCTCTGTGTGACCTGTGTCTGTGTCTTCACATGTGGTTCATCTGCTCCTGAGTTTGTACTTATCGAGTGAGTGTGACGTTGTAACATATTTACACAGAAGTATGTCCCACGTAGTGATGGACATGTGTCTGTCCCATGTAGTGATGGACATGTGTCTTTGACCAGTCGTGTCTGGACAGAAAGTCTCATTTCACTGCTGCAGGTTCTAAACTGCAGACGTGTATAGCACATGTGCTTCATGTGTGTCTTTGTGTTTTACAGCGTCTAGAGTCACTTCCTCATTAGACTCATGTAGTCCACCTCCCCGTTCAGTCCACCTCCCCGTTCAGTCCACCTCCCCGTTCAGTCCACCTCCCCGTTCAGTCCACCTCCCCGTTCAGTCCACCTCCCCGTTCAGTCCACCTCCCCGTTCAGTCCACCTCCCAATCTTTTTTGAGTCAATGTACATATTTTTGGTTGAAAATCCGCAGCACATCGCTTACTTAAATATGACTAAATCACGTGTTATTAAAATATGGTATTTAAGGCTTTGCTGTAACCCGACCCAACATTTTTCAGGTCGGTCGGTCGGTAAATTCTCTTTTTTTAAACTTTTTTCATTTCATTTTTGGCTTTAAAATATTTCTAGCGAGTTCCAGTCATACTTCCCAACCTGCACACTGGTGTTTACACTGGTACGTACCTGAAGCACACTGGTGTTTACACTGGTACGTACCTGAAGCACACTGGTGTTTACACTGGTACGTACCTGAAGCACACTGGTGTTTACACTGGTACGTACCTGAAGCACACTGGTGTTTACACTGGTACGTACCTGAAGCACACTGGTGTTTACACTGGTACGTACCTGAAGCACACTGGTGTTTACACTGGTACGTACCTGAAGCACACTGGTGTTTACACTGGTACGTACCTGAAGCACACTGGTGTTTACACTGGTACGTACCTGAAGCACACTGGTGTTTACACTGGTACGTACCTGAAGCACACTGGTGTTTACACTGGTACGTACCTGAAGCACACTGGTGTTTACACTGGTACGTACCTGAAGCACACTGGTGTTTACACTGGTACGTACCTGAAGCACACTGGTGTTTACACTGGTACGTACCTGAAGCACACTGGTGTTTACACTGGTACGTACCTGAAGCACACTGGTGTTTACACTGGTACGTACCTGAAGCACACTGGTGTTTACACTGGTACGTACCTGAAGCACACTGGTGTTTACACTGGTACGTACCTGAAGCACACTGGTGTTTACACTGGTACGTACCTGAAGCACACTGGTGTTTACACTGGTACGTACCTGAAGCACACTGGTGTTTACACTGGTACGTACCTGAAGCACACTGGTGTTTACACTGGTACGTACCTGAAGCACACTGGTGTTTACACTGGTACGTACCTGAAGCACACTGGTGTTTACACTGGTACGTACCTGAAGCACACTGGTGTTTACACTGGTACGTACCTGAAGCACACTGGTGTTTACACTGGTACGTACCTGAAGCACACTGGTGTTTACACTGGTACGTACCTGAAGCACACTGGTGTTTACACTGGTACGTACCTGAAGCACACTGGTGTTTACACTGGTACGTACCTGAAGCACACTGGTGTTTACACTGGTACATACCTGAAGCACACTGGTGTTTACTGGATACTGGTCCTTCCACCACTGACAGAAAACTACCACTGTAAATCCAAATACTCACCTATTTGTTGAAGTTGATGCCGAGGTTGACCCGGTCACACTTCCTGGGCTGTGATTGGCCGAAGAGGAGAGGTCATGTGATCCACTGGTCATTTCCTCGTCGTCTCCTCCATTCGCCACGCTCACTTCCTGTTCCTGTTGTGGCCCGGGCGACATATTGTGTAATGCCGGCTCTTCTCCGTCTCCACTGGCCATCGTGCTCTGGTCACACACCCACGGCGTCTTTAGGGGGTCTTCATATGTCCAGCAGAGCCAAACGAGGGAGAGGGCTGAGGTGGATCTGGAAGAGGAAAAGGGTTCAACGGTCATTCAGGGGGTGCATTAAACACAACTCTACGCTTGTATCACTGCGTAATGTAACATCATTAAGGTTATAGTCGTAACAGTATTTCAATCTGCCTGAGGGTCCTAACGACTATATTCAATCAGAAATGTGGTAGAACAAAGTATCACACAAAAAGTGAAGGGACAGTAACTACAAAAGAGAAAGAATATCACATGCTACGGAATGATTAAGGTACAAATAGTTTTTATCTTGTATATTACTATGTATAGCAGCCTTAAAAACAGGCATGTCAACCTGGTAACCTGTGGGCCACTCCCCTCAGGCAGGAGGCCACGCCCCTCAGGCAGGAGGCCACTCCCCTCAGGCAGGAGGCCACGCCCCTCAGGCAGGAGGCCACTCCCCTCAGGCAGGAGGCCACTCCCCTCAGGCAGGAGGCTACGGTCCATCAGGACCAGAAGCTCCCGTCATAAGAACAGTTTCTTTCCCTCGGCTGTGACTCATGAACTCTTAACTCCTGCCACTTTCTGATTCAAACCTCTGAAGCTCTCAAAATGAGCTTGACGCCCCAACTTTAAAACAAACAAAATCATCTGATTTCTGGAGTTTTCAGATGATCTAAATGTCATGTCCTTTCATCTGAACAGGGGGTGCAAACTAAAGAGGGGGGCTCGTCCGACTGTCACGTGCTCTACGGGGGCTCGTCCGACTGTCACGGGCTCTACGGGGGGCTCTGTGAGGCAGCAGACTCATTACATAACAAGACTGCAGGGAAGCATTTGGTGACTTCAGTCTAAAGTCAAACAGCCTGTAACCAGGGCAACGGGCTGGACCTGATCACCACAGATGGCTGAACATGTCACTGTTACCTAACCATCAGCTCTTCACCAGCCTCCAAAGCCAGGGCTTTTTCCAACACATTTAGTACATTGTTTAAAATGTATTCAAAGCACGTTTACGGAGCATATGTCACTTTTCTGGTGTAGAGTCTGTTTCCTCATGACATGATAGGACGAGCTGCAGGCCCGTGTAGGACCAGAAGACATGATAGGACGAGCTGCAGGCCCGTGTAGGACCAGAAGACATGATAGGACGAGCTGCAGGCCCGTGTAGGACCAGAAGACATGATAGGACGAGCTGCAGGCCCGTGTAGGACCAGAAGACATGATAGGACGAGCTGCAGGCCCGTGTAGGACCAGAAGACATGATAGGACGAGCTGCAGGCCCGTGTAGGACCAGAAGACATGATAGGACGAGCTGCAGGCCCGTGTAGGACCAGAAGACATGATAGGACGAGCTGCAGGCCCGTGTAGGACCAGAAGACATGATAGGACGAGCTGCAGGCCCGTGTAGGACCAGAAGACATGATAGGACGAGCTGCAGGCCCGTGTAGGACCAGAAGACATGATAGAACGAGCTGCAGGCCCGTGTAGGACCAGAAGACATGATAGGACGAGCTGCAGGCCCGTGTAGGACCAGAAGACATGATAGGACGAGCTGCAGGCCCGTGTAGGACCAGAAGACATGATAGGACGAGCTGCAGGCCCGTGTAGGACCAGAAGACATGATAGGACGAGCTGCAGGCCCGTGTAGGACCAGAAGACATGATAGGACGAGCTGCAGGCCCGTGTAGGACCAGAAGACATGATAGGACGAGCTGCAGGCCCGTGTAGGACCAGAAGACATGATAGGACGAGCTGCAGGCCCGTGTAGGACCAGAAGACATGATAGGACGAGCTGCAGGCCCGTGTAGGACCAGAAGACATGATAGGACGAGCTGCAGGCCCGTGTAGGACCAGAAGACATGATAGGACGAGCTGCAGGCCCGTGTAGGACCAGAAGACATGATAGGACGAGCTGCAGGCCCGTGTAGGACCAGAAGACATGATAGGACGAGCTGCAGGCCCGTGTAGGACCCCCACACTGTCCCGTCCAATAATGCACAGACAAAAGTATAATCTATTCTTTAAGTCTAAGATTATGTTTGAGGAGCAGAAAAGAGGAAGAGGAAGAAGGAGGAGGAGCAGGAGGAGGAGCAGGAGGAGGAGCAGGAGGAGGAGGAGCAGGAGGAGGAGCAGGAGGAGGAGGAGCAGGAGGAGGAGGAGCAGGAGGAGGAGCAGGAGGAGGAGCAGGAGGAGGAGGAGCAGGAGGAGGAGCAGGAGGAGGAGGAGCAGGAGGAGGAGCAGGAGGAGGAGCAGGAGGAGGAGGAGCAGGAGGAGGAGCAGGAGGAGGAGGAGCAGGAGGAGGAGCAGGAGGAGCAGGAGGAGGAGCAGGAGGAGCAGGAGGAGGAGCAGGAGGAGGAGGACACTGACCACAGTCTGAGCTCATTTCAATAAAGACTCAATTGTTAACGATCAAAATAAAGAAGAATCAGTCCAAAAACTTAATTAGTGATTAATTCAGCTCAGACTTTACAACTGACTAAATCAGGCCTATATTATATATAGTACATATATATGTATATTATATATAGTCCATCCATCCATCTTCTGCCGCTTTATCCGGGGCCGGGTCGCGGGGGCAGCAGTCTGAGCAGGGACTCCCAGACTTCCTTCTCCCCAGACACTTCCTCTAACTCCTCCGGGGGGATCCCGAGGCGTTCCCAGGCCAGCCGAGAGACATAGTCTCTCCAGCGTGTCCTGGGTCTTCCCCGGGGCCTCTTCCCGGTGGGACATGCCTGAAACACCTCCCGAGGGAGGCGCCCAGGAGGCATCCGGAACAGATGCCCGAGCCACCTCAGCTGGAGGAGCAGCGGCTCTACTCCGAGCTCCCCCCGTGTGGCCGAGCTCCTCACCTTATCTCTAAGGGAGCGCCCAGCCACACGGCGGAGGAAACTCATTTCGACCGCTTGTATCCGCGATCTTGTTCTTTCGGTCACTACCCAAAGCTCATGACCATAGGTGAGGGTAGGAACGTAGACCGACCGGTAAATAGAGAGCTTTGCCTTTCGGCTCAGCTCCCTCTTTACCACAACGGTCCGATGCAGCGACTGCATCACTGCAGCCGCTGCACCGATCCGCCTGTCGATCTCACGCTCCATCCTTCCCTCACTCGTGAACAAGACCCCGAGATACTTGAACTCCTCCACTTGGGGCAAGGACACCCCACCCACCTGGAGAGGGCAAGCCACCTTTTTCCGGTCGAGAACCATGGCCTCGGATTTGGAGGTGCTGATTCTCATCCCAGCCGCTTCACACTCGGCTGCAAACCGTCCCAGTGCATGTTGCAGGTCCGGGTTTGATGGAGCCATCAGGACAACATCGTCTGCAAACAGCAGAGATGAGATCCTGTGGTCCCCAAACCGGACCCCCTCCAACCCCTGACTGCGCCTAGAAATTCTGTCCATAAAAATTATGAACAGAACCGGTGACACAGGGCAGCCCTGGCGGAGTCCAACATGCACTGGGAACAGGTCTGACTTACTGCCGGCAATGCGAACACAGCTCCTGCTCCGGTCATACAGGGACCGGACAGCCCTGAGCAAAGGGCCCCGGACCCCGTACTCCCGGAGCACCCCCCAAAGGACACCCCGAGGGACACGGTCGAAAGCCTTCTCCAGATCCACAAAGCACATGTGGACTGGTTGGGCAAACTCCCATGAACCCTCGAGCACCCGATGGAGGGTATAGAGCTGGTCCAGTGTTCCACGACCGGGACGAAAACCACTCTGCTCCTCCTGAATCCGAGGTTCGACTATCGGTCGGATTCTCCTCTCCAGTACCTTGGAATAGACCTTACCCGGGAGGCTGAGGAGTGTGATCCCTCTGTAGTTGGAACACACCCTCCGGTCCCCCTTCTTAAATAGAGGGACCACCACCCCGGTCTGCCAGTCCAGAGGCACGGTCCCCGAACGCCACGCGATGTTGCAGAGACGTGTCAACCAAGACAGTCCTACAACATCCAGATACTTTAGGTACTCAGGGCGGATCTCATCCACCCCCGGAGCCACCGAGGAGTTTGCGAACAACCTCAGTGACTTCAGCTTGGGTGATGGATGAGCCAGCCTCCGAGTCCCCGGTCTCTACTTCCTCTTCGGAAGACGTGACTGAGGGATTAAGGAGATCCTCAAAGTATTCCTTCCACCGTCCGACGACATCCCCAGTCGAGGTCAGCAGGCCTCCACCCGCACCGTAAACGGTGTTTGTGAGACACTGCTTCCCCTTCCTGAGGCGCCGGACGGTTTGCCAGAATTTCTTTGGTGCCGACCGATAGTCTTCCTCCATGGCCTCCCCGAACTCCTCCCAGGCCCGGGTTTTTGCCTCTGCGACAGCACGAGCCGCGGCTCGCTTGGCCTGCCGATACCCGTCGATGACCTCCGGAGACCTACAAGCCAGAGTGGCCTGATAGGCCTCCTTCTTCAGTCTGACGGCATCCCTTACTTCCGGTGTCCACCACCGGGTTCGGGGGTTGCCGCCACGACAGGCACCGGAGACCTTGCGACCACAGCTCCGAGCAGCCGCATCAACAATGGAGGCGGAGAACATGGTCCACTCGGACTCAATGTCCCCAGCCTCCCCCGGGACATGTGAGAAGCTCTCCCGGAGGTGCGAGTTGAATACCCTACTGACAGAGGGCTCCACAAGACGTTCCCAACAGACCCTCACAATGCGCTTGGGTCTGCCAAGTCTGTCCGGCTTCCTCCTCCGCCAGCGGATCCAACTCACCACCAGGTGGTGATCGGTTGACAACTCTGCCCCTCTCTTCACCCGAGTGTCCAAGACACGCGGCCGGAGGTCTGATGACACGACAACAAAGTCGATCATTGACCTCCGGCCTAGGGTGTCCTGGTGCCACGTGCACTGATGGACACCCTTGTGCTTGAACATGGTGTTCGTTATGGACAATCCGTGGCTAGCACAGAAGTCCAATAACTGAACACCGCTCGGGTTCAGATCGGGGAAGCCGTTCTTCCCGATCACCCCTCTCCAGGTGTCACTGTCATTGCCCACGTGGGCGTTGAAGTCCCCCAGTAGAACAACGGAGTCCCCGGTCGGTGCACTGTCCAGTACCCCTCCCAAGGACTCCAAGAAGGCCGGGTACTCTGCACTGCTGTTCGGCCCGTAGGCCGCCACAACAGTGAGAGACCTGTCCCCCACCCGAAGGCGGAGGGACGCGACCCTCTCGTTCACCGGGGTAAACTCCAACACGTGGCGGCTGAGCTGAGGGGCTATCAGCAAGCCCACACCAGCCCGCCGCCTCTCCCCGCGGGCAACACCAGAGAAGTGGAGCGTCCAGCCCCTCTCGAGGAGATGGGTTCCAGAGCCCAAACTGTGCGTGGAGGTGAGGCCGACTATATCTAGTCGGTATCGCTCAACCTCCCGCACAAGCTCAGGCTCTTTCCCCCCCAGCGAGGTGACATTCCATGTCCCCAGAGTTAGTCTCTGTGTCTGGAGATCTGGTCGCCGAGGCCCCTGCCATCGACTGCCGCCCAGATCTCTCTGCACCGGCCCCTTATGGATCCTCCTGCGGGTGGTGGGCCCACGGGAGGGCGGCCCCACGTCGCTCTTTCGGGCTGTGCCCGGCCGGGCCCCGTGGGGTAAGACCCGGCCACCAGGCGCTCGCCATGGAGCACCCATCCCAGGCCTGGCTCCAGGATGGGGCCCCGGTGACGCCGATCCGGGCGACGTGAACTGCCTTGATTGTGTCGTCGTCATAAGAGGCTTCTGAACCGATCTTTGTCTGACCCGTCACCTAGGACCTGTTTGCCTTGGGAGACCCGACCAGGGGCATGAAGCCCCCGACAACATAGCTCCCGGGATCATTCGGGCACTCAAACCCCTCCACCACGTTAAGGTGTCGGTTCAAGGAGGAGATTATATATAGTATATATAGTATATCTTTTATATATAGTATATCTATTATATATAGTATATATACTTTATATAGTATATCTATTATATCTATTATATATAGTATATATACTTTATATATTATATATACTTTATATAGTATATATATTATTGGTTATTAAAGTGAGAAGGAAACACAACAGCAACAGGAAGTGGAGAAGAGCAAATGTGGTATTTACAGGAATAAAAGCATCTGAAATGTAATAAAAGACAACACCAGAGACAATGAGACATATATTTGAATTGAAATATAGTTTCATAGAGTGTCATGTGTTCAGACGAATATGAGAAGACAAAGAGACATGTCTCATCACGTCCTCAGAACACCTCATACTTGTGTATTTGTACTTTAAACATGCAGTCTTCCTCTTTTCACTCATATGGACATTTACAGAGGGACATTTACAGAAGGACATTTACAGAGAGACATTTACAGAAGGACATTTACAGAGGGACATTTACAGAGGGACATTTACAGAAGGACATTTACAGAGGGACATTTACAGAGGGACATTTACAGAAGGACATTTACAGAGGGACATTTACAGAGGGACATTCACATTTAAAGAGGGGACAACACGCAACAGGTCAGTCCTGGACATGTCCACTGTTGTGTTGTAGCATTAGCCTTTAGCTCAGACTCAGACATATTGAGATATTAACGAGGCTCAAACATTGTCACATGAAAGTGTTATATTTAAACACGAGCGGCTGTAGTGAGCTCTAAATACACAATGTACACAATATACACAATATTCAGCTGATACTTTACCTTTGGAGCAGAAAGAACCACAACAAGTCCAAAGCTTCAGATGAAGTTCAAACGCGACACTTTGAGACAAATGTAACCCTGATATGTCCACACAGAGGACAGAGGACAGCTTTAACCCTGATATGTCCACACAGAGGACAGATCTAACCCTGATATGTCCACACAAAGGACAGAGGACAGCTCTAACCCTGATATGTACACACAGAGGACAGATCTAACCCTGATATGTCCACACAGAGGACAGAGGACAGCTTTAACCCTGATATGTCCACACAGAGGACAGATCTAACCCTGATATGTCCACACAGAGGACAGATCTAACCCTGATATGTCCACACAGAGGACAGAGGACAGATCTAACCCTGATATGTCCACACAGAGAGGACACTTTGAGACAAATTTAACGCGCGCTGGACACATTCATGCAACGTGAGACCGGCTGAGCACTGACCCGCCCCCTCACTGCTGATTGGTCCCACGTCACTGAGAGGATTGGTGGAGGGGGTGTGTATGGGCGGGGTTTGGCCAGGAGGCGCGGTCAGTGGCTCACGTGGATTGGCAGGTTACGCAACACACTGGATCCAGCTAAAGCCCAGGCGTCTCACCCGTGCAGGAAAAACAACATGAATACTTTACAGTACTTTACAGTACTTTACAATACTTTACAATACTTTACAATACTTTACAATACTTTACAATACTTATACTTACTCATTACATTGCCCCGGCCTGCCCCCCCGACCTGCCCGGGACCAGCTCCACCGAAGACTCAAGCTGGGGACATGACCATGTTAGACAATTTCAGGTTCTAATAATCAACAGATTTACGAGACATTGTGAAATATATTCACCTGTGGACCACACCCAGCACGAGAGGTGCGCCACCTGCAGGTGTGAGGGGCACACCGCTGCATGTGGACCACACCCAGCACGAGAGGTGCGCCACCTGCAGGTGTGAGGGGCACACCGCTGCACGTGGACCACACCCAGCACGAGAGGTGCGCCACCTGCAGGTGTGAGGGGCACACCGCTGCACGTGGACCACACCCAGCACGAGAGGTGCGCCACCTGCAGGTGTGAGGGGCACACCGCTGCATGTGGACCACACCCAGCACGAGAGGTGCGCCACCTGCAGGTGTGAGGGGCACACCGCTGCACGTGGACCACACCCAGCACGAGAGGTGCGCCACCTGCAGGTGTGAGGGGCACACCGCTGCACGTGGACCACACCCAGCACGAGAGGTGCGCCACCTGCAGGTGTGAGGGGCACACCGCTGCACGTGGACCACACCCAGCACGAGAGGTGCGCCACCTGCAGGTGTGAGGGGCACACCGCTGCACGTGGACCACACCCAGCACGAGAGGTGCGCCACCTGCAGGTGTGAGGGGCACACCGCTGCACGTGGACCACACCCAGCACGAGAGGTGCGCCACCTGCAGGTGTGAGGGGCACACCGCTGCACGTGGACCACACCCAGCACGAGAGGTGCGCCACCTGCAGGTGTGAGGGGCACACCGCTGCACGTGGACCACACCCAGCACGAGAGGTGCGCCACCTGCAGGTGTGAGGGGCACACCGCTGCACGTGGACCACACCCAGCACGAGAGGTGCGCCACCTGCAGGTGTGAGGGGCACACCGCTGCACGTGGACCACACCCAGCACGAGAGGTGCGCCACCTGCAGGTGTGAGGGGCACACCGCTGCACGTGGACCACACCCAGCACGAGAGGTGCGCCACCTGCAGGTGTGAGGGGCACACCGCTGCACGTGGACCACACCCAGCACGAGAGGTGCGCCACCTGCAGGTGTGAGGGGCACACCGCTGCACGTGGACCACACCCAGCACGAGAGGTGCGCCACCTGCAGGTGTGAGGGGCACACCGCTGCACGTGGACCACACCCAGCACGAGAGGTGCGCCACCTGAAGGTGTGAGGGGCACACCGCTGCACGTGGACCACACCCAGCACGAGAGGTGCGCCACCTGCAGGTGTGAGGGGCACACCGCTGCACGTGGACCACACCCAGCACGAGAGGTGCGCCACCTGCAGGTGTGAGGGGCACACCGCTGCACGTGGACCACACCCAGCACGAGAGGTGCGCCACCTGCAGGTGTGAGGGGCACACCGCTGCACGTGGACCACACCCAGCACGAGAGGTGCGCCACCTGCAGGTGTGAGGGGCACACCGCTGCACGTGGACCACACCCAGCACGAGAGGTGCGCCACCTGCAGGTGTGAGGGGCACACCGCTGCACGTGGACCACACCCAGCACGAGAGGTGCGCCACCTGCAGGTGTGAGGGGCACACTGCTGCATGTGGACCACACCCAGGACGACAGGTTATTGTTAGGTTACGCCCACTTATGCACGTCATAGAATAAACAAACCCAAACGCTAAAAATTGTGTATCAATACCAACTTTACGCTTCACATTTTGGTGATTCAACACTTTTTTGTTGTTGATCCAGAGTCTGTCACGTCCTCTGTCTCTGTCACGTCCTCTGTCACGTCCTCTATCACGTCCTCTGTCTCTGTCACGTCCTCTGTCTCTGTCACGTCCTCTGTCTCTGTCATGTCCTCTGTCACGTCCTCTATCACGTCCTCTGTCACGCCCTCACTGGTCACGCACACACGGACGAAATGCCCAGGCTTTAGCGAGTCCACGAACATAAGAGCTGGACTGCGACTGCGCAGGCTCTGACTCACCTGCGCCTGGATCATAGAAGAGCCGAGGGCCGCTGCGGGGGGGGGCGCTGCAGGGGGGGGCGCTGCAGGGGGGGCGCTGACCGGGGGGGTGGGGCGCTGACCGGGGGGGGGGTGGGGCGCTGACCGGGGGGGGGGGGGGGGGGGGGCGCTGACCGGGGGGGGGGGGGGGGGGGTAGGATTGGCACTGCTTGTTATTTGGATTGCGATGGAGTGAATTTTTCCTGTCCCTGGGTTTCAAGGTGATGATCGAGTTGCGCCGTTGCTATAGCAATAACAACCGCGGTGAAGTTAGTTTCACGTTGGACGTTGGATATTCGCCTCCGCAACTAGAGCGGGAGCTTCCTCTGAGTGTGCCCCGCCTGCAGTAGCTCGACGCGGGGAGCTGCGCGCTGAAGTGCCACTTGGTACGCCAGTTAGGGACCGTCTCTAAAGTACCGTTTGTTATATTAAAAAAATATAAACATATTTATAAAAAAAACAAAAAAACAACAACATTGAGCATGAATCCAAGTTGCTAATCCTAGATGTCATAGTCCTTTTGGGCTAAAAAATTTACCCTTTGTAGATTTTTAAAGAATATTTTTAGTCAAAAAACAAGGATTATTTTCAATAGCTCCTAAATGAGCGAACCTAGATAGTAAACGCTAAGTGATTATAGTAGTTTGAGTCTCCAGGTACAACGCACACCTTTTACTTTTTCAAATTAACCCTTTGTAGATTTTTAAGGAATATTTTTCGTCAAAAAACAAGGATTCTTTTCAATAGCTCCTAAGTCAGCTGACCTAGAAAGTCAAACCCAAGTTATTATAGTAGATTGAGTCTCCAGGTAACACGCACACCTTTTACTTTTTCAATTTAACCCTTTTTGAATTTTAAGGAATGTTTTCCGCCAAAAATCAAGGATTATTTTAGCAGTTAGCAAACACCGTAGAGTTGCTGAACTGACTGATAAACGGTCAAGGAAACGGCCTGTGCTACTGGACCCTGGACCACAGAATGTCAGCAGAGCTTTGAGGCCTTAAAAGCCAAGCTCACCACGGCCCCGGTACTTTGCCTACGCTGACTTCTCCCTCCCATTCATTCTGAAGGTTGGTGCAAGTCATGCTGGATTGGGGGCAGTGCTCTCCCAGGACCAGGAAGGGAAGGTGCGACCTCTTGCGTACGCCAGTCGAGGCCTGCGCCCGACTGAGCGCAACATGTCCAACTACAGCTCCATGAAGCTAGAGTAGTTGGCCCTTAAGTGGGCCCTGACTGAGAAATTCAGGGAGTAACTGCTAGGACACAAATGCGTGATCTATATGGACAACAATCCCCTGAGTCATCCCTCCTCAGACACACTGGGAGCTGTTGAGCAGCGCTGGGCCGCCCAGTTGGCCTCTTTTGATTTTGAATTAAAATATCGTTCAGGTAACCAAAATGCTGACACTGTCTCGCCAGCCTGGCACTTCCTTACAGGAAGTGGCACCGGAAACTTGGGGCACATGTCTGCCTGGGCAGTTAAAACAAGCCCTACAAGGAATGGTTACACAGGCAACACAGTCCCTTGTGACTTTTCTACCGCAAGTTGCCCCTGCTGACCGCCGCGAGCTTCAGCAGTCTGACCCCGCCATACAGGAGATCCTGATCTTTTGGCAACAAAATCGACAGCCCACTCGTGAAGAGCGACGAGCCTTCTCTTCGACTGCCCTCTTAGTTCTGGCCCAGTGGAACCGCCTGGTAGAGTTAGAGGGGCTGCTGTATCGGCAGGTGTTTCGTCCTGACGGTGGTGGGGCTGTGTATCAACTCCTTCTGCCTAAAGCCTTGGTCCAGAATGTCCTCACCCAGGTCCATCAGGAGCATGGACACCAAGGAATAGAGAGGACTCTGGCCTTGCTGTGTTCCCGGTGCTATTGGCCAGGTATGTCACGGGAGGTAGCCCAATGGTGCCAGGCTTGCGAGAGATGTCAGCATGCAAAGGACAACCAATCGGTTCCTCACGCCTTTATGGGCCACTTACTGGCTTCACAGCCAAACGAGATCCTTGCTATCGACTTTACCCTGTTAGAGCAGACCTCCACTGGTCTGGAAAACGTGCTGGTCATGACTGACGTTTTTGGCAAATACACACTTGTAGTTCCAACCCGCAACAAGCACGCTTCCACTGTGGCGCAAGTCCTGGTCACAGAGTGGTTTGCAAAGTTTGGTGTGCCGGCACGCATACACTCGGACCAGGGACGAAACTTTGAGAGCACTTTCATCCAGCAGTTGTGTAAGCTGTATGAGATTACAAAGTCTCGGATATTGAACTATTGGCTATTGGCATGAGGCCATATTATCTGCCCCGGGAGTTCTCACATGTGATTTTGATCGCAGTCTATGTGGCCCCGTCTGCCAATGCTGAATATGCTTGTGAAGCACTGCTCTCCTGCACTTGTAGGCTGCAAACACAGCATCCACAGGCTCTCTTCCTCATCTCTGGTGACTTTAACCACGCCTCTCCCTCTTCTGTTCTACCAACATACACCCAGTATGTCTCCTGCCCCACCAGAAACAATAGAACATTGGACTTGTTTTTTGCCAACACCAAAGAGGCTTATTCTTCTTCCCCCCTCCCTCCCCTGGGCAGCTCGGACCACAACCTTGTACATCTGAGGCCTGTGTATGAACCCATCGTGCGCAGGCAGCCTGTGGTGTCCCGTGAGGTGAGGATGTGGTCTGCTGAGAGCGAGGAGGCTCTGAGGGACTGCTTCAGCACCACTGTCTGGACTGAGCTTTACGGCCATGGGGAGGACATCAACACCATCAGAGAGTGCATCACGGACTACATCAACTTCTGTTTTGAGAACATTGTTCCCTCCCGGACGGTGCGGTGTTTTCCAAACAACAAGCCATGGATTAACCGTGAACTGAAGGCTCTGCTGAAGGAGAAGAAGAGAGCCTTCAGGTCAGGGAACAAGGAGGAGCTGAGGACTGTGCAGAAGGAGCTGAGGAGGAAGATCAGGCAGGCTGAGGCCGGCTACAAGAGGAGGATGGAGGAGCAGCTTGCAGCAAAAGAACATTCAGGGAGTGTGGAGGAGCCTGAAAACCATCTTGGGCTTCAAAATCTCCCCTGCCCAGACAGAGGGGGATCTATAGTGGGTGAATGATTTAAATGCTCACTTCTTGAGATTTGATTGGTCACCCGCCCCTCCCCCTGCACAGCTGCATGCTCCCTCTTCCACAGCTGGACAATGCCCTGCATCTGTTCCTCTTCGCTTATCTGCCCCGGACCATCAGCTCCCCACTTCGCCTGGACTCATCCATCCCCCCAGCACACAGTCCCCCTGCCAACCACTGCCTGTCACAGCAGCACAGGTGAGGAGTGAGCGGAAGAGGATTAAAGTGAGGAAGGCAGCAGGACCTGACGGCATCAGCCCCAGGCTCCTTAAGTCCTGCGCAGATGAACTGTGTGGAGTTATGGAGCATGTCTTCAACATGAGCCTGAAGCTGAGGGTGGTAACACAGGTCTGGAAGACCTCCTGTCTGGTACCTGTGCCCAAGACACCGCACGCCAAAGACCTCAACAGCTTCAGGCCGGTGTCTCTCACGTCCCACCTGATGAAGACACTGGAGCGGCTGGTCCTGGACCACCTCCGCTCCACCGTGAGCTCAGTCATGGACCCGCTGCAGTTTGCATACCGGCCTGGCATTGGAGTGGAGGTCGCCATCATCTCCCTGCTGCACCGCTCTCTCTCTCACCTGGAAAAGCCTGGCAGCTCTGTGAGGATCCTGTTCTTTGATCTTTCCAGCCCCTTCAACACCATCAGCTCCTGAGGGACAAGCTGGAGACGGCTGGTGTGGAGTATGACCTGGCAGAGTGGATCCTGGACTACCTCACGGACCAACCCCAGTTTGTGAGAGCACGGGACTGTGTGTCTGACACTCGGACAAGCAGTGTGGGGGCGCCCCAGGGCACTGTCCTCGCACCCTTTCTCTTCACCCTTTACACTGCAGACTTCAGACACGACACTGCAGAAGTTCTCTGATGACTCTGCCATCATCGGACTCATCACGGACGACGATGATGCAGAGTACAGGGGACTGGCGCAGTACTTTGTGGACTGGTGTTAGCGGAACCACCTCCTCATCAACGCGGGGAAGACCAAGGAGATGGTGGTGGATTTCCGCAGACGCCACCCCACTGCCCCCTTACCAGTGAACATCCAGGGAAGGGACATTGAGAGAGTGGACTCATACAAGTACCTGGGTGTTCATCTGAACCACAAACTGGACTGGACTCATAACACAGACGCACTGTACAGGAAGAGCCAGAGTCTGCTTTACCTCCTGAGGAGACTCAGGTCTTTTGGAGTGACAGGGCCACTCCTGAAGACCTTCTATGACTCTGTGGTGGCATCAGCCCTCCTGTACGGTGTGGCCTGCTGGAGCAGCAGCATCGCAGAGAGGGAGAGGAGGAGGCTGGACAAAGTCATCAAGAAGTCCAGCTCCGTCCTGGGCCGAGCTCTGGACTCGGTGCAGGAGGTGGGGGACCATGAGTGCCACCCCCTGCAGTCCGCTCTGGAGAGCAGCTTCAGTGAGAGACTGATCCACCCTCGCTGTGTGAAGGAGAGGTTTTGCAGGTCTTTCCTTCCTGCTGCTATCAGACTTTATAACAAACACTGTTAGTCCTGAACACTCGCAATACTGACTTAACAATGTGCAATTCCGTCATATGTGCAATATGTGCCGTCGTGACACATATTCATGTGCAATTACTGTCGTGATCACATGCAATGGTATTTATGTATTTATTTTTATCTTTATTATTTTTCCCCTCCATCCCTTGTTGGGTAATGGGAGTTTTTGTTTATAAGAGATCTTCTACTGAAAGTGTTTTTCAAACTTCCTATAAGTGATCTGTTCTTTTCTTCTGTATCTACCTCTGTATCTACCTGCGTTGCATCAATGAAATTTCCCCATGTGGGACAATAAAGGAATATCTTATCTTGTCTTATCTTACTCCGTACCACCCAGCAGGAAATGGGCAGTGTGAGCGGTTCAATCGAACACTTCACAATATGTTGCGTGCTCTTCCTGCATCCCGTAAGAGGGACTGGAGTGGTTGCTTACCCCAGGTGATCTACGCATATAACACCACTCTCCACCAGTCCACTGGTGAGTCTCCATTCTTCCTGATGTTTGGGCAAGAACCACGTCTGCCTATTGATTGCTTGTTGGGTAGGGTGCAAGACCCCGTGGGGGGGGGAAGTGTGCATGAGTGGGTGTTACGACCACCCGGCTCAACGGCAGCCAAACAAAGAGGGGAGTCCACACAGCACTCACAATAATTAATAGTATATTTTTATTACAAATAATCAGGCCCTGCAAAAGAAACTAATGTATCTGTGTAGATGGTAACTAACTAAGTATAGTGTGATATGTATCGTTGCAATGAAAATGTGCAAAAATAAACAGAATTAAACTGTGCTGCCACACAGTACAGCAACCAGTCTTGGGGCGTGGCGAGAGAGAGAGACTGCTCTCACCAGCCTCCCTTATATCCAGGCTGGCTCCACTCAAGCCAAACGATCCTAAGGTGTGTTAGGAGGGACCTGCAGTGGAGAGAATCACCTGGCAACCAGGAGAGGGTGCTGACTCCCACTGCCCAGGGAGCTGACACCCCTACAGAATCCCTAGGTTCGTAACAGTGGGTGAAAAGAGCACCAGACGCGTCTTCAGGTGGCTTTCAACGGGGCAAGAGAAAGATTGCGTCTGGCGGCCTCACGCAGAAAGGCAAATCATGACCAACAGGTCATAGATGTGCCATTTAAGGAAGGCCAGCTGGTGCTACTTCGCGATTACAGTGCTAGGGGTTGTCAGAAGACCCAAGACCTGTGGGGTCCTCAACCTATGTTGTCCTGCAAGCCCCAAGGGAAGATGGTGTGGTGTACACGGTGGCTCCTGTGGATCAACAAACCAAGGTAAAAAGGGTCCACCGATCCCCGTTGAAGGCCCTGCTTTGCAGTGACTCCCCTGCCACTGTCCCTGGTGTGAATCCTCCGGATGCACCTGTAGCACCAATCGTAGAAGATGAACAGTCATTTGAGGATGATTTGTTTTTACAGCCGCCGGTGCGGCAGCCAACAGTTGTGCCCCAAAACTCCTCCCACGTCCCATTACACGTGCCGAGTGCTCAAGAACCATTAGTTGCTCTCCCCACCGTGGTCACTGACCAGGCTCCGCCAGCAATTGACGCTGTGGCCAATCCTGGCTTCAGCGAGGCATCTGTACGCCGGTCCACTCGCACGACCGCTGGCCAATACCTAAATCCCCACCGTATTCCAAGGTCCCTAGTTGAACAACCATCCGGCCAAGGTGCTCCTGTGTCATCCTCCAGGCTGACACAAGCAGTTTTTAGGCCTTGGTGTTAAGTTGTGTTTCATCGTCGGGGCGACGATGCATTTCGGGGGGGGTGGAATGTGGCAATATGGGCTGTAGAGGCCTGTGCTGAGGGTACACTTACCTGCCGCTCCGTGGCGCTCAGCTGGCAGACACTTTAAGCGCGCCCTCCTCATCCTCCTCTCGTTTCACCCACACGCTCTTCCGGGTCTTGGTTGTTGGCCACTCCGTCCTCCATTCCAGGTAATGACAATCCCGCGGCTTCGATTCATTCATTTCACAAATTCATGAATTAAATTCTTCCGGTAGTGCGGCTGCAGTGCCACAGGCACTCATAATCCGATCCGGGGCTCTGGCAAATCACCTAGCAGGTAATGAACTCCCAATTCTCCTCAGTCATTCAGTTTCAACGCTCCTAAATCCCGGTTTGCCCCAGATACACCGGTCAAGTACACCCGTTTGGCTTTTAACGCCTTGTCCATGACCACGTGCCGCAGATTGCGGCGAAGGCGCTGTTGTGCGGCAACAGCTGGCCAACGTTGCGTGCGCTGGTCCACTCTGTTTGGATGCAGCCTGTGGTGTGGAGCGATCCCATTGAGCAGCTAAGGAAGTATCGTGTGCTACTCTGTCAACCATGCCCGGTTTGTGCCGAGAATTTATTTTGATCAGTTTCGATTGAATGTAGTAATTCCACTGGTAATATTGCAGGTCTCCTGTGGTGGTCCGCAGCGGCTTGGGCACGCCCCCCTCTGCTGTTTAGTTCCTTCTTGGCTTCTTTTTGTTTTGTTCCTGCTCTGTTCTGATCCTGTATTGTGCCTATTTTGCCGTCCCGTTTTGTTCCTGTTTTGTCCCTATTTTGTTCTTATTTCGCCTACTATTATAATAACTTGGGTTTGACTTTCTAGGTCAGCTGATTTAGAAGCTATTGAAAAGAATCCTTGTTTTTTGACGAAAAATATTCCTTAAAAATCTATAAAGGGTTTTAAATTGAAAAAGTAAAAGGTGTGCGTGATACCTGGAGACCACAACTACTATAATCACTTGGGTTTGACTTTCTAGGTCAGCTGACTTAGGAGCTATTGAAAAGAATTCTTGTTTTTTGACGAAAAATATTCCTTAAAATTCTACAAAGAGTTAAATTGAAAAAGTAAAAGGTGTGCGTGATACCTGGAGACCACAACTACTATAATCACTTAGCGTTTAGTATCTAGGTTTGCTAACTTAGGAGCTATTGAAAAGAATCCTTGATTTTTGACGAAAAATATTCCTTAAAAATCTACAAAGAGTTAATTTGAAAAAGTAAAAGGTGTGCGTGATACCTGGAGACCACAACTACTATAATAACTTGGGTTTCACTTTCTAGGTCAGCTGACTTAGGAGCTATTGAAAAGAATCCTTGATTTTTGATGGAAAAAAAATCTTTAAAAATCTATAAAGGGTTAATTTGAAAAAGTAAAAGGTGTGCGTGATACCTGGAGACTCAAACTATTATAATCACTTAGCGTTTACTATCTAGGCTAGCTGACTTAGGAGCTATTGATAAGAATCCTTGATTTTTGACGAAAAATATTCTTTAAAAATCTACAAAGGGTTAATTTTTCAGCCCAAAAGGACTATTGCATCTAATATTAGCAACTTGGATTCATGCTCAATATTGTTGTTTTTTTTAAATATAAATACGTTTGATATTTTTTAAGACAACACATTTTTAAATAAACGGTACTTTAGTGTTGGTCCCTAACTGGCGTACCAAGTGGCACTTCAGCGCGCAGCTCCCCGCGTCGAGCTACTGCAGGCGGGGCACACTCAGAGGAAGCTCCCGCTCTAGTTGCGGAGGCGAATGTCCAACGTCCAACGTGAAACTAACTTCACCGCGGTGCAATAACACATCTTTAGAATGGTGAAAAGTCCTTAAAATGTCCAATAAAATCTATAAAACAGGAAGGTGCAAGCCAAGAATGCTCATATTTCTACATTAACATAATATAAAGAGACTAATGTAAAAATGTTCAAATTTTTTTCTCCTAGGTTTTCCCTGAAGGCACCACAGGGGCATTTGCGATCTAAAGGAGTTGGCGCATCACAGTCACGGAAACGGGCGCGTGCGTCTTCTCATGCTCCTCCTCCCGGGGCCCCGCCCAGGGACGGCCCCGCCCGTCACAGACTCCAGCAGGATTTTGAGGAAAAATTGCTTCACGCGCTCTTATCTTTTGACTTAATACCGCCATTTATATTTCATTTAAAGCTATTTTGTGTTGACGGCGGAACTTTATAAAAAAATGATAATAATTTATTGTATTTATATTGTAGAAATCAATAATCTAAGTGCGGCGGATCCGTAAACCAAGTCATAAAATAACTAAGGCTTAAACACGACAAAACTTCTTCCGGAAGTGAAACGGCCCTGGAACAATAACATGTAAAAGTACCAAACAGTGAAGGCCTCTGAGGGGGGACATGTCCAGGACTGACCAGGACAGGGGGGACATGTCCAGGACTGACCAGGACAGGGGGGACATGTCTAGGACTGACCAGGACAGGGGGGGACATGTCCAGGACTGACCAGGACAGACCAGGACATGTCAAGGACTGACCAGGACAGGGGGGACATGTCCAGGACTGACCCGAAAAATCTGATTCCAAATCTAACTGTTAAAAATCAAGAATTAAAAATTAATTAAATTTCAATCTGAAGAAATAAAAAACTACATTCATTTTTTTTGAACATTTACCATTTTTTGTTTGTTTTTAGAAAAATAGAAAAGTCTTAAAAACACACACAAAGTGAGTGAAAAGTCTTTATTATCGGATGAACTAAAAATAAAAATTGCACTTTTGGCCAAATGCATTTTCACCAGTGAGAAGACTTTGATGCTTATATATTATAATGTTCAACTCATGTATAAGGCAAAAGCACTGAAACAATATTCAAGCAATAATTAAAATTATACAAAGTCAAAAACCAACAACATACTTCATTAATATGGAAGAAACAGAAATCCTCCAGTGTCGGAGGCTCCGTCATGAACAAAAGCGGCAAACATGCAAAAGTGAGACTTTAGTACAACTACTTTTAGTTTTATAAAGGCTAAAGTTACAACTCGAATGATACAAACAGCCTCTTAAAAATGTCTTACATGATGCGTTTCCCCGAGGCATTTAAAAGAAAAGATTAGAGTTTAAATTAATGAAGCTGAGTAAGCAAAAGAAAACAGCCCTGACCTCTGCA
>NW_027315979.1:200286-237786 GCF_026437365.1 Eucyclogobius newberryi
TTTGGCCTAAACCGCACCCACATCCAGGTTTGGCCTAAACCGCACCCACATCCAGGTTTGGCCTAAACCGCACCCACATCCAGGTTTGGCCTAAACCGCACCCACATCCAGGTTTGGCCTAAACCGCACCCACATCCAGGTTTGGCCTAAACCGCACCCACATCCAGGTTTGGCCTAAACCGCACCCACATCCAGGTTTGGCCTAAACCGCACCCACATCCAGGTTTGGCCTAAACCGCACCCACATCCAGGTTTGGCCTAAACCGCACCCACATCCAGGTTTGGCCTAAACCGCACCCACATCCAGGTTTGGCCTAAACCGCACCCACATCCAGGTTTGGCCTAAACCGCACCCACATCCAGGTTTGGCCTAAACCGCACCCACATACAGGTTTGGCCTAAACTGCACCCACATACAGGTTTGGCCTAAACCGCACCCACATCCAGGTTTGGCCTAAACTGCACCCACATCCAGGTTTGGCCTAAACCGCACCCACATCCAGGTTTGGCCTAAACTGCACCCACATCCAGGTTTGGCCTAAACCGCCCCCACATCCAGGTTTGGCCTAAACCGCACCCACATCCAGGTTTGGCCTAAACTGCACCCACATACAGGTTTGGCCTAAACTGCACCCACATCCAGGTTTGGCCTAAACCGCACCCACATCCAGGTTTGGCCTAAACCGCACCCACATCCAGGTTTGGCCTAAACCGCACCCACATCCAGGTTTGGCCTAAACCGCACCCACATCCAGGTTTGGCCTAAACCGCACCCACATCCAGGTTTGGCCTAAACCGCACCCACATCCAGGTTTGGCCTAAACCGCACCCACATCCAGGTTTGGCCTAAACCGCACCCACATCCAGGTTTGGCCTAAACCGCACCCACATCCAGGTTTGGCCTAAACCGCACCCACATCCAGGTTTGGCCTAAACCACACCCACATCCAGGTTTGGCCTAAACCACACCCACATCGAGGTTTGGCCTAAACCGCACCCACATCCAGGTTTGGCCTAAACTGCACCCACATCCAGGTTTGGCCTAAACCGCACCCACATCCAGGTTTGGCGAGACAATTCAGAACTACATTTTCGTGCATAAGAAGGTAAAGTCAAAAGTGTTTGTTTTTTACTGCCAATTGACTTATATTGACATAATACTTTTGGCTCATTTTGGCTACAAGGGATTTTTTGTAAACATGATTGCGCTTCAAAATATTGTAGTTATGAATGTGTAATGAATAGAGTTATTGTAAAATTAATTCCACAATCAATTATAAAACAAAAATTCTGATCTGAATGACTCAAACATAATGATTATTTCAAATAATTATATAAATATAAAATAAATAATTCTGATGGATGTTTGAACTATAGTGAAATCATACTTTGTCTCAAGTGTGATATATTACTACAGAAAATATTGATAGATTATAATATTGATCCTCATTTGAGCAGAAAAAAAGGTTCATGCAATAAAAAAATAGCACAATGAAAAATGCTTCTAGATGATTAATAAAGAGTCGTAGATATCATAATTCTGCAGCTCAAATGTTATGAAAATGAAGAAAAACTACACCTCTAGTGCAAATAAAATGTACAGAAGAAACACGTGCAGAGAGTCCATAAAGATAATGTGTAACTTTCATTCATCCAATAAGTCTGAATGACTGAAACTAACCCCGCCCAGCTGTAGATCCACAACACAAGCACCATGACCCCAAAAGGGACTCCCACATGACCCCAAAAGGGACCCCGCATGACCCCAAAAGGGACCACATAGGGACCCCAAAAGGGACCACATAGGGACCCCCACATGACCCCAAAAGGGACCCCCACATGACCCCAAAAGGGACCCCGCATGACCCCAAAAGGGACCACATAGGGACCCCAAAAGGGACCACATAGGGACCCCTACATGACCCCAAAAGGGACCCCCACATGACCCCAAAAGGGACCCCCACATGACCCCAAAAGGGACCACATAGCGACCCCAAAAGGGACCACATAGGGACCCCTACATGACCCCAAAAGGGACCCCCACATGACCCCAAAAGGGACCCCCACATGACCCCAAAAGGGACCCCGCATGACCCCAAACGGGACCACATAGGGACCCCTACATGACCCCAAAAGGGACCACATAGGGACCCCCACATGACCCCAAAAGGGACCCCCACATGACCCCAAAAGGGACCACATAGGGACCCCCACATGACCCCAAAAGGGACCCCCACATGACCCCAAAAGGGACCACATAGGGACCCCTACATGACCCCAAAAGGGACCCCTACATGACCCCAAAAGGGACCCCGCATGACCCCAAAAGGGACCCCGCATGACCCCAAAAGGGACCACATAGGGACCCCAAAAGGGACCACATAGGGACCCCCACATGACCCCAAAAGGGACCCCCACATGACCCCAAAAGGGACCACATAGGGACCCCAAAAGGGACCACATAGGGACCCCAAAAGGGACCACATAGGGACCCCCACATGACCCCAAAAGGGACCCCCACATGACCCCAAAAGGGACCCCCACATGACCCCAAAAGGGACCACATAGCGACCCCAAAAGGGACCACATAGGGACCCCTACATGACCCCAAAAGGGACCCCCACATGACCCCAAAAGGGACCCCCACATGACCCCAAAAGGGACCCCGCATGACCCCAAACGGGACCACATAGGGACCCCTACATGACCCCAAAAGGGACCACATAGGGACCCCCACATGACCCCAAAAGGGACCACATAGGGACCCCCACATGACCCCAAAAGGGACCACATAGGGACCCCCACATGACCCCACATAGGGACCCCCACATGACCCCAAAAGGGACCCCCACATGACCCCAAAAGGGACCCCCACATGACCCCAAAAGGGACCACATAGGGACCTCTACATGACCCCAAAAGGGACCCCCACATGACCCCAAAAGGGACCCCCACATGACCCCAAAAGGGACCACATAGGGACCCCCACATGACCCCAAAAGGGACCCCCACATGACCCCAAAAGGGACCCCCACATGACCCCAAAAGGGACCACATAGGGACCCCCACATGACCCCAAAAGGGACCCCCACATGACCCCAAAAGGGACCCCGCATGACCCCAAAAGGGACCACATAGGGACCCCCACATGACCCCAAAAGGGACCCCCACATGACCCCAAAAGGGACCCCCACATGACCCCAAAAGGGACCACATAGGGACCCCCACATGACCCCAAAAGGGCCCCCCACATGACCCCAAAAGGGACCACATAGGGACCCCCACATGACCCCAAAAGGGACCAAATAGGGACCTCTACATGACCCCAAAAGGGACCCCCACATGACCCCAAAAGGGACCACATAGGGACCCCTACATGACCCCAAAAGGGACCCCTACATGACCCCAAAAGGGACCCCGCATGACCCCAAAAGGGACCCCGCATGACCCCAAAAGGGACCACATAGGGACCCCAAAAGGGACCACATAGGGACCCCCACATGACCCCAAAAGGGACCCCGCATGACCCCAAAAGGGACCACATAGGGACCCCAAAAGGGACCACATAGGGACCCCCACATGACCCCAAAAGGGACCCCCACATGACCCCAAAAGGGACCACATAGGGACCCCTACATGACCCCAAAAGGGACCACATAGGGACCCCCACATGACCCCAAAAGGGACCCCCACATGACCCCAAAAGGGACCACATAGGGACCCCCACATGACCCCAAAAGGGACCACATAGGGACCCCAAAAGGGACCACATAGGGACCCCCACATGACCCCAAAAGGGACCCCCACATGACCCCAAAAGGGACCCCCACATGACCCCAAAAGGGACCACATAGGGACCTCTACATGACCCCAAAAGGGACCCCCACATGACCCCAAAAGGGACCCCGCATGACCCCAAACGGGACCACATAGGGACCCCTACATGACCCCAAAAGGGACCACATAGGGACCCCCACATGACCCCAAAAGGGACCCCCACATGACCCCAAAAGGGACCCCCACATGACCCCAAAAGGGACCACATAGGGACCCCCACATGACCCCAAAAGGGACCCCCACATGACCCCAAAAGGGACCACATAGGGACCCCCACATGACCCCAAAAGGGACCCCCACATGACCCCAAAAGGGACCCCGCATGACCCCAAAAGGGACCACATAGGGACCCCCACATGACCCCAAAAGGGACCCCCACATGACCCCAAAAGGGACCACATAGGGACCCCCACATGACCCCAAAAGGGACCCCCACATGACCCCAAAAGGGACCACATAGGGACCCCCACATGACCCCAAAAGGGACCACATAGGGACCTCTACATGACCCCAAAAGGGACCCCCACATGACCCCAAAAGGGACCACATAGGGACCCCTACATGACCCCAAAAGGGACCCCTACATGACCCCAAAAGGGACCCCGCATGACCGCAAAAGGGACCCCGCATGACCCCAAAAGGGACCACATAGGGACCCCCACATGACCCCAAAAGGGACCACATAGGGACCCCCACATGACCCCAAAAGGGACCCCCACATGACCCCAAAAGGGACCACATAGGGACCCCCACATGACCCCAAAAGGAACCCCCACATGACCCCAAAAGGAACCCCCACATGACCCCAAAAGGGACCCCCACATGACCCCAAAAGGGACCACATAGGGACCCCCACATGACCCCAAAAGGGACCACATAGGGACCTCTACATGACCCCAAAAGGGACCCCCACATGACCCCAAAAGGGACCCCCACATGACCCCAAAAGGGACCACATAGGGACCCCCACATGACCCCAAAAGGGACCACATAGGGACCTCTACATGACCCCAAAAGGGACCCCGCATGACCCCAAAAGGGACCCCTACATGACCCCAAAAGGGACCCCCACATGACCCCAAAAGGGACCCCCACATGACCCCAAAAGGGACCACATAGGTACCTCTACATGACCCCAAAAGGGACCCCCACATGACCCCAAAGGGACCCCGCATGACCCCAAAAAGGGACCCCGCATGACCCCAAAAGGGGACCACATAGGGACCCCTACATGACCCCAAAAGGGACCCCTACATGACCCCAAAAGGGACCCCCGCATGACCCCAAAAGGGACCACATAGGGACCCCCACATGACCCCAAAAGGGACCACAGAGGAACCCCCGTGACCCCAAAAGGGACCCCCACATGACCACAAAAGGGACCCCCACATGACCCCAAAAGGGACCACATAGGGACCCCCACATGACCCCAAAAGGGACCACATAGGGACCCCCACATGACCCCAAAAGGGACCACATAGGGACCTCTACATGACCCCAAAAGGGACCCCCACATGACCCCAAAAGGGACCACATAGGGACCCCCACATGACCCCAAAAGGGACCCCCACAGGGACCACATAGGTACCTCTACATGACCCCAAAAGGGACCCCCACATGACCCCAAAGGGACCCCCACATGACCACAAAAGGGACCCCGCATGACCCCAAAAGGGGACCACATAGGGACCCCCACATGACCACAAAAGGGACCCCCACATGACCACAAAAGGGACCCCCACATGACCACACATTAGCCTTTTGAGTCCGTGACACATTTTCTGCAGATAAAGAATCTCACAACTCCACAAAACCCTCCAAAGGCCAAAAGCGCACGCCCCTTAGCAAAACGAAAAATGGAAACGTTTTATAGCTGGAATGGAACGTCAAATAGAGCGGTACAATTTGAATAACACAATAAATACACCATGATGGACACCACGGCAACATTTATTTTTCCATCACAAGTTTAAAGGCGCAATGGACGATTTGAGAAGTGCTCATGCCACTCCCCCGTGCTCATGCCACTCCCCCGTGCTCATGCCACTCCCCCGTGCTCATGCCACTCCCCCGTGCTCATGCCACTCCCCCGTGCGGACTGATACAACACACACGTGCGTTTGTTTATTGGCCGTGGCCGGAGAGCCGCGGCACGGTCAAATGGCCGCGCAGTTTCAGGGACCGCGGCATTTCCCTTATAGCCCGTTATAGCCTCATGGCTAACCCCAACCTTAACCTTAACCTGGCGCGGTCTAAAACGGCGCTAAAACGCGGTCAAATAGCGGCGCAGTTTCCGGAGCCCCGCGGCGCGCGGCCGGAACAAAAATAACATGGCTTTTTCTGCCGCGCGCCGCGGCTCTGCAGACACTCCCTTGTTTATTAGCGCGTGGATCACATCGCATCTCTCATCTCCCGTAGATTTCCGTCTCTTCTGAGTCAGCTCCAACTGTCTTTCTCCGTCTTCATTTTGTCCCGTCACTGAGGGAACTATATTATGATAGATCCATGCGCTTAGACACGCGGAAACGTGGGGACGAGCCACACGAGGCTCTGCGGGTGCACGAGGCTCTGCAGGTGAACCAGGCTCTGCGGGTGAACGAGGCTCTGCGGGTGAACGAGGCTCTGCGGGTGAACGAGGCTCTGCAGGTGAACCAGGCTCTGCGGGTGAACGAGGCTCTGCGGGTGAACGAGGCTCTGCGGGTGAACGAGGCTCTGCGGGTGAACGAGGCTCTGCGGGTGAACCAGGCTCTGCGGGTGAACCAGGCTCTGCGGGTGAACGAGGCTCTGCGGGTGAACGAGGCTCTGCGGGTGAACGAGGCTCTGCGGGTGAACGAGGCTCTGCGGGTGAACGAGGCTCTGCGGGTGAACGAGGCTCTGCAGGTGAACGAGGCTCTGCAGGTGAACGAGGCTCTGCAGGTGAACGAGGCTCTGCGGGTGAACGAGGCTCTGCAGGTGAACGAGGCTCTGCGGGTGAACGAGGCTCTGCAGGTGAACGAGGCTCTGCAGGTGAACGAGGCTCTGCAGGTGAACGAGGCTCTGCAGATGAACGAGGCTCTGCGGGTGAACGAGGCTCTGCGGGTGAACGAGGCTCTGCGGGTGAACGAGGCTCTGCAGGTGAACGAGGCTCTGCGGGTGAACGAGGCTCTGCAGGTGAACGAGGCTCTGCAGGTGAACGAGGCTCTGCAGGTGAACGAGGCTCTGCAGGTGAACGAGGCTCTGCAGGTGAACGAGGTGAGCAGTAGGTGTGTTTTAGGATTGATACGTGGCAGGACTAATGGGCCGTCCACGCCACGAGGAAATGAGACTTATGCAAATAGTCATCTGATGATGATGATATGGAAGAAAGTTGTAAATAAGGCCATCTAACTTTGTGTTAATTTGTTCAACAACTAATTATTATTATTTTTTTAATGTTTAAAAAGTGTTTAAAAGTTCATTTGTTTAAATAGAATGTTTACAAATACATTTCAAATAAATTATCTTGTTACGTCAATGGAAAATATTGATTGTTAGTCATTTTGGTGTTTTGCTGTGTAATTATCAAATTGCTACAAATTTGAAAAAAATGAAAGGATCGTTTAACATCCTTCATCTGAGCCCTGTACATGGAGCTACATAGGCTTACATAGCTACATAGAGCTACATAGAGCTACATAGAGCTACATAGAGCTACATAGCGCTACATAGAGCTACATAGAGCTACATAGAGCTACATAGGCTTACATAGCTACATAGAGCTACATAGAGCTACATAGCGCTACATAGAGCTACATAGACTTACATAGAGCTACATAGGCTTACATAGCTACATAGAGCTACATAGAGCTACATAGAGCTACATAGCGCTACATAGAGCTACATAGACTTACATAGAGCTACATAGAGCTACATGGACTTACATAGACTTACATAGAGTTACATAGAGTTACATAGAGCTACATAGAGCTACATAGAGCTACATGGACTTACATAGCGCTACATAGAGCTACATAGACTTACATAGACTTACATAGACTTAGTTACATAGAGCTACATGGACTTACATAGAGCTACATAGAGCTACATGGACTTACATAGAGCTACATGGACTTACATAGAGCTACATAGAGCTACATAGATTTACATAGAGCTACATAGAGCTACATAGAGCTACATAGAGCTACATAGATACATAGAGTTACATAGAGCTACATAGAGCTACATAGAGCTACATAGAGCTACATAGCGCTACATAGAGTTACATAGCGCTACATAGAGTTACATAGAGCTACATAGAGCTACATAGTTACATAGAGCTACATAGAGTTACATAGAGCTACATAGAGCTACATAGACTTACATAGAGCTACATAGCGCTACATAGTTACATAGAGCTACATAGAGCTACATAGAGTTACATAGAGTTACATAGAGCTACATAGAGCTACATAGAGCTACATGGACTTACATAGAGCTACATAGAGCTACATGGACTTACATAGAGCTACATAGAGCTACATGGACTTACATAGAGCTACATAGAGCTACATGGACTTACATAGAGCTACATAGAGCTACATTGACTTACATAGAGCTACATAGACTTACATAGAGCTACATAGAGCTACATAGACTTACATAGAGCTACATAGACTTACATAGAGCTACATAGACTTACATAGAGCTACATAGAGCTACATAGACTTACATAGAGCTACATAGACTTACATAGAGCTACATAGACTTACATAGAGCTACATAGACTTACATAGAGCTACATAGAGCTACATAGACTTACATAGAGCTACATAGACTTACATAGAGCTACATAGACTTACATAGAGTTAAATACAGGCCATATATGTTTATCCAGAGGTGGTAATTCATTGTACAGCACAAATCTATTGTGAAAATCAATATAACTGAAATAAAGGTAGAAAGTAGTAAAGTACTCCTATGTCGAGCCACAATCTTACTAACAATAAAACTACTTGCACTTTCTTTGTCAACAGAGAGGAATATTTGTATTGATGTTTTGTATTGTATTTGTCATCAGTATAACCAATATTTGACTATATCAAATTAAAGTTGATCACAAAGTACCTGCACTTTGTAAAAGCTGCAGTTCTTTTGGATGTAGTACTATTAGTTGTACATTTCCAGATGTTTTGTATACATACCACAAATAAACTTATGAAAAGACTGATCTAAAACAGCGTAATAGAATTAATTTCAAAATTGCAGAACAGAGAGTTGGTTTGGCATGTCCTCTTTAACTTCACATAACTATAATGAGGTTATTTTATTTGAAATATTAAATGACATGAGGGTGACTACATTCATTAAGTTATGTCAACTAAACTATTCAAAAAGGACATGACTCGTAAATAGGGTTAAATAATGAAATCAAAACCATAGCGTAACGTCACATGAGACGTTACGCCTTGTTCCCTGCATCGCTCTTATTAGTGATTATAGCATAAACACACATTTAAAGGGTCAGACAGCTACTAAAGTAGTGAAATATATATATATATAATACACCATTATGTGGACCATTTACTGTTTTATTTTAAAAGTCACTGAACCAAAGTCCTAACACTCAAATAAGATAATAGTTTAATAGTTTGAGATGCTGATGTGGTTATGATCATAATGTTGTTTTTGAAGAGGAAACGCAGCAAATCAAACAGAAACTGGGGATAAAAAAATATGCTACAAAAACTAGCCAAAGTTTCCGTCAATTATGTTTTAATATTCAAGGCAATGGGAAATGACATCTAGTTTGACTTGTAAATACCTCCAGGGCCTGTTGTCCTGACCACATTAGCACAAGATAAGTTTAGTGAAAATCTAGAAATACAACTTTTGTTTGTTAGCTTAGCTTTAGCCTTTTCCCACCATAAACGCTAGCGTTAGCACTTGTTGAATGTAAAGTTTGGGGCGTTGCTTTCCCCCAAGATTTATCGCAATCAAAGAACGCAGAAATGGACCCATGTGTCTTCATACTTAATAAAACATAGTCTGCTGAATAAACCATACTTCTTATACTTAAAGCATACTTACATGATGAAGCAGGACTTCCCAGCAAGACGACACAACTCCGCTGTTCGTGAATGGTGCTAATGCTAATGCTAATGCTAAGGCTAAGGCTGAAGTGGAGTGTTGCCTTCAAAGATGTCGGAAATTCAGAAATTACAGGCAATTCAAAACCTGTTTTATGATTTTAATATTTTGTTTAAGCGTGAAACAATCACGCATAAAGTCTAATATACATAAGTTAAATTAATTGTTCTTATATGTCTCACAATACAGCAGTAGGAATCTGTATTAATCATGAAATATGATTAGGTTTTGTGGATCGTACGTTATCGATTCTTATGTTCTGCAAAGGCATCATCGAACCTCTTTAGTAAAAAACAATAATAACACATATTTATAACATTATATTATGAGAAATAATCCCTGTGACCACTAGAGTAGTATAATATATGACAAAACGAATTCCTTCTCCAAATAAGCACACATTTCTCTCACTAATTAATTAAATGAACCAAAGAATTTTGAGTTAAAAATGCTTTTTTTCAATGATTTGTAGAATAAATTCATTCCACACCTACTAAAATAATATAACAAAACCTTTAATTGTCCTACAATGGCAAATTAATTGCAAAAGTAGAATATGCCATTAATATATCTAAATATTCCTAATTTATATGATTTCATTGTTACAAACATAGTGTACTTTATTTGCAAATAGGTAATTGTGTAAATAAACATAATATACATGATAATTATGAAAATACTACAATTTGACAGTTCAATTAATAGGATAATAATAGCCACTAAACCCACATAAATAATCATTGATTCTATATTAGCCAGATTAATGTACTTACAGTGTTACGTTAGCTGATGGTAATGAGTAATGCAATAGTTGTACTGGATAAATGGTCATTTTAATATGATTTATTAAACTATATTAAGCTATACTATCAAAGACTCTTGGTGGTAAAACGTTCCTCTCTTTGAAAGTTGTCTGTGGTTCACATCCCAGATCCATCCACAGCGTCCAACCCAACATCCTGCAAACGTACACAACACATGTGTTATACTACTGTTCCCATAGTGGTGACAGAAAGAAGTACAATCAATCTCTTCTTACATGAACTTTCTGACCATCACGTCCAGTCACTTCCTGACCAGCAGCAGCAGCAGCAGCACCAGCAGCAGCAGCAGCAGCACCAGCACCAGCACCAGCACCAGCACCAGCAGCAGCACCAGCACCAGCACCAGCACCAGCAGCACCATGAACAGAATCATCCCAGGTCTCCTAAAAACAACATTTATTTATTTATTCAAAGACTAATTTAACCTAAACATTAACAATTAGTTGCATAGATTTGTGGCGTTTGACCGCAAAAGGCTTTTGTTCGGCCAAAACATCAAGTAAATAAATACAAATAAAAAAATCAATATTCATAAATAAATCAATACAATTTAAATCGTGACATTCCATGTCCCCGGTGTTGGTCTCTGTGTCTCTGCACCGGCCCCTTATGGATCCTCCTGCGGGCGGTGGGC
The DNA here is from genome assembly GCF_026437365.1 of Eucyclogobius newberryi. NCBI lineage: Eukaryota > Metazoa > Chordata > Actinopteri > Gobiiformes > Gobiidae > Eucyclogobius > Eucyclogobius newberryi. The sequence continues at coordinate 211,687 of NW_027315979.1, forward strand.
CCACGGGAGGGACCACGGGAGGGCCCACCACCCTGATGGAATGTCACCTCGCTGGGGGGGAAAGAGCTTGAGCTTGTACGAGAGGTTGAGCGATATCGACTAGATATAGTCGGCCTCACCTCCAGCACAGTTTGGGCTCTGGAACCATCTCCTCGAGAGGGGCTGGACGCTCCACTTCTCTGGTGTTGCCCGCGGGAAGAGGCGGGGCTGATGTGGGCGGGGCTGGTGTGGGCTTGCTTATAGCCCCTCAGCTCAGCCGCCACGTGTTGGAGTTCACCCCGGTGGACGAGAGGGTCGCGTCCCTTCGCCTTCGGGTGGGGGACATGTCTCTCACTGTTTTGGCGGCCTACGAGCCGAACAGCAGTGCAGAGTACCCGGCCTTCTTGGAGTCCTTGGGAGGAGTACTGGACAGTGCACCGACCGGGGACTCTATTGTTCTACTGGGGGACTTCAACGTCCACGTGGACAATGACAGTGACACCTGGAGAGGGGTGATCGGGAAGGACCGCTTCCCCGATCTGAACCCGAGCGGTGTTCAGTTATTGGACTTCTGTGCCACGGCTTGTCCATAACGAACACCATGTTCAAGCACAAGGTCCATCAGTTCACGTGGCACCAGGACACATGAGGTCAATGATCCACTTTGTTGTTGTGTCATCTGACCTCCGGCCGCGTGTCTTGGACACTCGGGTGAAGAGAGGGGCGGAGCTGTAGAGCACCACCTGGTGGTGAGTTGGATCCTCTGGCGGAGGAGGAAGCCGGACAGACTTTGCAGACCCAAGCTCATTGTGAGGGTCTGTTGGGAACGTCTTGTGGAGCCGTCTGTCAGTAGGGTATTCAACTCGCACCTCCGGGAGAGCTTCTCCCATGACCCGGGGGAGGCTGGGGACATTGAGTCCAAGTGGACCATGTTCTCCGCCTCCATTGTTGATGCGGCTGCTCGGAGCTGTGGTCGCAAGGTCTCCGGTGCCTGTCGTGGCAGCAACCCCCGAACCCGGTGGTGGACACCGGAGGTAAGGGATGCCGTCAGACTGAAGAAGGAGGCCTATCAGGCCACTCTGGCTTGTAGGTCTCCGGAGGTCATCGACGGGTATCGGCAGGCCAAGCGAGCCGCGGCTCGTGCTGTCGCAGGAGCAAAAACCCGGGCCTGGGAGGAGTTCGGGGAGGCCATGGAGGAGGACTATCGGTCGGCCCCAAAGAAATTCTGGCAAACCGTCCGGCGCCTCAGGAGGGGGAAGCAGTGCCTCACCAACATCGTTTACGGTGCGGGTGGAGGCCTGCTGACCTCGACTGGGGATGTCGTCGGACGGTGGAAGGAATACTTTGAGGATCTCCTTAATCCCTCAGTCACGTCTTCCGAAGAGGAAGTAGAGACTGGGGACTCAGAGGCTGGCTCATCCATCACCCAAGCTGAAGTCACTGAGGTTGTTAAACTCCTCAGTGGCTCCTCAGTGGCTTCGGGGGTGGATGAGATCCGCCCTGAGGACCTAAAGTATCTGGATGTTGTAGGACTGTCTTGGCTGACACGTCTCTGCAACATGGCGTGGCGGTCGGGGACAGTGTCTCTGGACTGGCAGACCAGGGTGGTGGTCCCTCTGTTCAAGAAGGGGGACCGGAGGGTGTGTTCCAACTACAGAGGGATCACACTCCTCAGCCTCCCATAAGGTCTATTCCAGGTCCTGGAGGAGAATCTGCCCCATAGAACCTCTGATTCAGGAGGAGCAGAGTGGTTTTTGTCCCGGTCGTGGAACACTGGACCAGCTCTAAACCCTCCATCGGGTGCTCGAGGGTTCATGGGAGTTTGCCCAACCAGTCCACATGTGCTTTGTGGATCTGGAGAAGGCTTTTGACCGTGTCCCTCGGGGTGTCCTTTGGGGGGTGCTCCGGGAGTACGGGGTCCGGGGCCCTTTGCTCAGGGCTGTCCGGTCCCTGTATAACCGGAGCAGGAGCTGTGTTCACTGCAGTAAGTCAGACCTGTTCCCAGTGCATGATGGACTGTCCTTTGTCACCGGTTCTGTTCATAGTTTTTATGGACAGAATTTCTAGGCGCATTTCTAGGGTCAAAGGGTGTGGTCAGGGTTCAGAGGGTGTGGTCAGGGGTCGGAGGGTGTGGTCAGGGGTCGGAGGGCGTCCGGTTTGGGGACCACAGGATCTCATCTCTGCTGTTTGCAGACGATGTTGTCCTGATGGCTCCATCAAACCCGGACCTGCAGCTGCACTGGGACGGTTTGAGCCGAGTGTGAAGCGGCTGGGATGAGAATCAGCTCCAAATCCGAGGCCATGGTTCTCAACCGGAAAAAGGTGTCTTGTCCTCTTCAGGTGGGCGGGGTGTCCTTGCCCCAAGTGGAGGAGTTCAAGTATCTCGGGGTCTTGTTCACGAGTGAGTGAAGGATGGAGCGTGTGATCGACAGGCGGATCGGTGCAGCGGCTGCAGTGATGCAGTCGCTGCATCGACTGTTGTGGTGAAGAGGGAGCTGAGCCGAAAGGCAAAGCTCTCGATTTACCGGTCACTCTACGTTCTGACCTCACCTATGGTCATGAGCTTTGGGTAGTGACTGAAAGAACAAGATCGCGGATACAAGCGGTCGAAATGAGTTTCCTCCGCCGGGTGGCTGGGCGCTCCCTTAGAGATAAGGTGAGGAGCTCGGCCACACGGGGGGAGCTCGGAGTAGAGCCGCTGCTCCTCCAGCTGAGGTGGCTCGGGCATCTGTTCGAGAGCCTCCTGGGCGCCTCCCTCGGGAGGTGTTTCAGGCATGTCCCACCGGGAAGAGGCCCCAGGGAAGACCCAGGACACGCTGGAGAGACTATGTCTCTCGGCTGGCCTGGGAACGCCTCGGGATCCCCCCGGAGGAGTTGTAGGAAGTGTCTGGTGAGGCGCAAGTCTTGGAGTCCCTGGACTGCTGCCCCCGCGACCCGGCCCCGGATAAAGCGGTAGAAGATGGATGGATGGAATTGAAATTGTTTGTAAGAATGATTTTCTTCTTACATTTACAGAAATGTCTTCATTTGTCTGGTGTTCTGCAGCTGCTTCTGGAAGATCAGAAGTTTCCTCCTGGAAACAACAATATAAAGGAAGTATTTTTACCTCAATTACTTTACGCTTTAACTTGGATGTGTTTTAATTCTACTGCATCAGTGCTTCTCAGTCAGTGCATGTGTTGGTGATATGGATCCAAATACATAACATTCATAGAGTATTTTCATTGAGGTTGAAGTAAAACATAAATGAACTGTAAAGTGTCAGAAATATGACCGTGTATTTCTGTCTCTTTTTGAGGTCATTCTAATTTCACCAAAATAACTATTGCGATATTATCCATTTTTCATGTCCCACTTCTACATCAGTAATATCATTTGAAATACTCCTCTGCTGAGATCTGAACATTACATTTAGTGTAAAAGTCTGTACTTACATTTACTATGTGGCCATCGTGTCCTTCAAAAAGCACTTCTGAGGCTTCTTCCTAGAATGAGGATGTCATTATTTTCTCGTTTTATACTGATAATTGTCACTTTAGGACAGTGTAGTTCAAGTTTGGTGAAATTGTTTCATGTCTGTTTGTTGAAAAAAAGAACAAGCCAGCTAGGAATTGAACCTAGAATCTTCTGATCCGTAGTCAGACGCGTTATCCATTGTGCCACTGGCCCCATGAGAGGCGCTGCGAAAGGTCCTTCACCGTTGCTAACGAGTGAATAGGGGAGGGGCTGCTGATCAATTAGGCTGGGTGAAGTTGCAGGTTTTATTGATTGATTAATGTTCTGAAGTTGTTAATGTAAAATATGTGGATCTCGAGTTGCTTATTTCATTAACTTCTTTGATGGGGTCACTTTGCACTTTGCACTTGGCACTTTGCACTTTGCACTTTGCACTTTGCACGTTGCTCTCTGAAAACCTAATAAACCTGATTAGTTTGTAGTTGCGTAAAGTTGTTTATCTCCTCAAATCTGCACCATCTGGTGATCATGATCAGGTTTTATGTCGTTTGCCATGAAACAAAAACAGGTTGCAAGCACAAGTCTCTGGTTTTCTCCCGTGGTCATCTGATATTGTCCACTCCGGTGCTAATGCTGTCCCCACAGACCTGTTCAGACCTGCTCAGACCTGCTCAGACCCGAGGAATGCAGCGCACACTAAATGTCTTTAGACTCGACTGATTGAGTTTCACTTTAACCAGATTCAAAGTGAAAACATCTCACTCTTAAAAGGCCATCGCTGCAGCTTTGAGCCAGAAAACGACTTCAAAAGCCCTGATCACACGTTACAGATGAAGACTTCTGAGTTTATGGTCAAATACTGTAAATGACGTTAGTTACAGTTAATAATAGTGAGTGCAGCAATAGAAGAAAAAGATGTAGTTCCATTTCAATGTTTTTTATATGATATTTATTATGTAAATGTGTTGGATTAGATTCGCCTTTATTAATATGTTGCCTTTCATTTTTCCGTGAAACATAACATAAAATAATAATAGGAATTATTAATAAATTAGTTGTTTTGATTGTGAAAGGCCAGTGGGTAAGAGATTTTTTTTATAAGTTTGGCAATAATTAAACTAAAGAGACGCTAGAGCGCATCTTTGTTGATGAAATTGGTTGTTCTTTAAAAACATACATTTTAATTTTGGGTTAGTTATGGTTCTGTCAGATCATGTACAGAAATCCAATTATACATTTTCTGTTTCAATAATCAATTATAAGTGATGAATGTATTAACTTGGTCAGCCCTGTTTGTGGATATGGTGAAGAAGGAAAAAAACAATATGTTGTGATGATCTTAAATAGTAATATGATTTTATATATAATACAATATCAATGCAACCATATAAAATGTATATAAAATACATGAAATGGAACAAAAGACTATTCCAACAACAAGACAAAATCTCTACATTAAGATATATTGATTTCACTGAAGGAAGATACTAGTACCATAAAGAGATACCAGTACCATAAAGAGATACCAGTACCATAAAGAGATATCAGTACCATAAAGAGATACCAGTACCATAAAGAGATACCAGTACCATAAAGAGATACCAGTACCATAAAGAGATACCATTACCATAAAGAGATACCATTACCATAAAGAGATACCATTACCATAAAGAGATACCATTACCATAAAGAGATACCAGTACCATAAAGAGATACCATTACCATAAAGAGATACCAGTACCATAAAGAGATACCAGTACCATAAAGAGATACCAGTACCATAAAGAGATATCAGTACCATAAAGAGATACCAGTACCATAAAGAGATACCAGTACCATAAAGAGATACCAGTACCATAAAGAGATATCATTACCATAAAGATATACCATTACCATAAAGAGATACCAGTACCATAAAGAGATACCATTACCATAAAGAGATACCAGTACCATAAAGAGATACCATTACCATAAAGAGATACCAGTACCATAAAGAGATACCAGTACCATAAAGAGATACCAGTACCATAAAGAGATACCATTACCATAAAGATATACCATTACCATAAAGAGATACCAGTACCATAAAGAGATACCATTACCATAAAGATATACAATTACCATAAAGAGATACCATTACCATAAAGAGATACCAGTACCATAAAGAGATACCATTACCATAAAGAGATACCAGTACCATAAAGAGATACCAGTACCATAAAGAGATACCATTACCATAAAGATATATCATTACCATAAAGAGATACCAGTACCATAAAGAGATACCATTACCATAAAGAGATACCAGTACCATAAAGAGATACCAGTACCATAAAGAGATACCATTACCATAAAGAGATACCATTACCATAAAGAGATACCATTACCATAAAGAGATACCATTACCATAAAGAGATACCATTACCATAAAGAGATACCATTACCATAAAGAGATACCATTACCATAAAGAGATACCAGTACCATAAAGAGATACCATTACCATAAAGAGATACCAGTACCATAAAGAGATACCATTACCATAAAGAGATACCATTACCATAAAGAGATACCAGTACCATAAAGAGATACCATTACCATAAAGAGATACCATTACCATAAAGAGATACCATTACCATAAAGAGATACCAGTACCATAAAGAGATACCAGTACCATAAAGAGATACCATTACCATAAAGAGATACCAGTACCATAAAGAGATACCATTACCATAAAGAGATACCATTACCATAAAGAGATACCAGTACCATAAAGAGATACCAGTACCATAAAGACATACCAGTACCATAAAGAGATACCATTACCATAAAGAGATACCATTACCATAAAGAGATACCAGTACCATAAAGAGATACCAGTACCATAAAGACATACCAGTACCATAAAGAGATACCATTACCATAAAGAGATACCATTACCATAAAGAGATACCAGTACCATAAAGAGATACCATTACCATAAAGAGATACCATTACCATAAAGAGATACCATTACCATAAAGAGATACCAGTACCATAAAGAGATACCATTACCATAAAGAGATACCATTACCATAAAGAGATACCAGTACCATAAAGAGATACCAGTACCATAAAGACATACCAGTACCATAAAGAGATACCATTACCATAAAGAGATACCATTACCATAAAGAGATACCATTACCATAAAGAGATACCATTACCATAAAGAGATACCAGTACCATAAAGAGATACCATTACCATAAAGAGATACCATTACCATAAAGAGATACCAGTACCATAAAGAGATACCAGTACCATAAAGACATACCAGTACCATAAAGAGATACCATTACCATAAAGAGATACCATTACCATAAAGAGATACCAGTACCATAAAGAGATACCATTACCATAAAGAGATACCATTACCATAAAGAGATACCATTACCATAAAGATATACCATTACCATAAAGATATACCATTACCATAAAGAGATACCAGTACCATAAAGAGATACCATTACCATAAAGAGATACCAGTACCATAAAGAGATACCAGTACCATAAAGAGATACCATTACCATAAAGATATATCATTACCATAAAGAGATACCAGTACCATAAAGAGATACCATTACCATAAAGAGATACCAGTACCATAAAGAGATACCAGTACCATAAAGAGATACCATTACCATAAAGAGATACCATTACCATAAAGAGATACCATTACCATAAAGAGATACCATTACCATAAAGAGATACCATTACCATAAAGAGATACCAGTACCATAAAGAGATACCATTACCATAAAGAGATACCAGTACCATAAAGAGATACCAGTACCATAAAGAGATACCAGTACCATAAAGAGATACCATTACCATAAAGAGATACCAGTACCATAAAGAGATACCATTACCATAAAGAGATACCATTACCATAAAGAGATACCAGTACCATAAAGAGATACCAGTACCATAAAGACATACCAGTACCATAAAGAGATACCATTACCATAAAGAGATACCATTACCATAAAGAGATACCATTACCATAAAGAGATACCAGTACCATAAAGAGATACCAGTACCATAAAGACATACCAGTACCATAAAGAGATACCATTACCATAAAGAGATACCATTACCATAAAGAGATACCAGTACCATAAAGAGATACCATTACCATAAAGAGATACCATTACCATAAAGAGATACCATTACCATAAAGAGATACCATTACCATAAAGAGATACCAGTACCATAAAGAGATACCATTACCATAAAGAGATACCATTACCATAAAGAGATACCATTACCATAAAGAGATACCAGTACCATAAAGAGATACCAGTACCATAAAGACATACCAGTACCATAAAGAGATACCATTACCATAAAGAGATACCATTACCATAAAGAGATACCAGTACCATAAAGAGATACCATTACCATAAAGAGATACCAGTACCATAAAGAGATACCATTACCATAAAGAGATACCATTACCATAAAGAGATACCATTACCATAAAGAGATACCATTACCATAAAGAGATACCAGTACCATAAAGAGATACCATTACCATAAAGAGATACCAGTACCATAAAGAGATACCATTACCATAAAGAGATACCAGTACCATAAAGAGATACCATTACCATAAAGAGATACCATTACCATAAAGAGATACCATTTTAAAAGGTTTACTTTGATTTGGTTTGATGTGAAAGGCAAGTTTATTTGTGGAGCACATTTCATACACAAGGCAATTCAAAGCTTCACAGCAGGAAAAATGCATTAAAATCACAAAGAAATGACAGAAACAGAAATACAATAAAATGAACTAAATTAAAAGTGATCAATTTAACTGATTGTCTAAACTAATAAAATGATAAACAGCAGCTTTACTCACAGAGTCTGGGCTGAGCATCTCGTCCACTTCACGGCTCTCGCTGCTGCAGTCGCCAAAAGAACACTCAGCATCTCGTCTCTGGCGTTTGCTCTGAAGGAAGTCTGACGCTGAGGACTTTTTGATCAGAGCTAGAAAATGCAAAAGAACAGAAAAATATGATTATTTTCATCCTCATCCAACCAAATAAAGTCACTGCAAAACGTTGTCCTGGAATAAATGTACCTCCTTCACAGATGTAGGTGATCAGCAGCATTCCCGTCAGAATCACTAGAACCATGTTGTGTAGTGGAGCTCTTCTCCGTCTAATATGAAGTACAGTAGTAGTAACCGTAGTAACCGTAGTAGTAACTGTAGACGTAAACCGTACACGTGAATGATCCAGTTGAGTTGAAGTCCACTCTCTTTGTTTGTCACCTGAGAAAAAGCCACACCTACAAATGTTCCTGATTTTCAAAAAGGAGTCTTATAATGAGTCCTCTTTTTTTACACCGCGGCAGCAGGAACAAGTGTCTTCTTGTTTAGGGCCCTTATGGGCCCTTATGCAGCTGCACAATGCACACAGCGCTCCAAATGTGTGCTCCACATACTACTATTACACAAACACTTCTCTATTGTGTTATACCACAGTAATAATCCAATTACACCAGAAAGAACTAGACTTTTGCTTCCAGGACCATGTTTCTGACATCGGACTGAAGCAAACAGCAGCATGACTCTAGAAGAAGAATTCATTATAAATACAAACATGCTTGATTAACCACATTTGTTATTCATCTCGTCCTGTTCAGCGATGGAAGTTTGACATTTTATCATTTTGAATAGAATTTTTTGCTTTTACTTCCTTCGTAGGCCGTAAGTACTTAAAGGATGTTTAGCAATGTAGCAGAATGAGCTAATGATCCATCTTAAATACACAATGATTACAACACGGATTTAAGCAAAACTTGTGAGAAAAGAACGAGCCAGCCAGGAGTCGAACCTAGAATCTTCTGATCCGTAGTCAGACGCGTTATCCATTGCGCCACTGGCCCGTGTGTGCAGAGCCGCGGCTATGACATAATTAAACCTTTAAAAGAGGTAATATATCTGCAACATCCACCATTTATTTAGGCTCCTTAAGTTAGATTATTTTGGTGCTTTGCACGTGCCTTTTTTGAGCAATTTACATCGTGCACCAAAAGAGAATTATACTCGTAGAAGCCAAGTAGACTGTGTCGGCTAAAGGCTAAAGGCTAAAGGCTAAACTGCAAAGACATGCGTCCTTATGGCCACTTGGGGGCGACACAAACACGTTTGGCTTTACGGTGGTTTATTGTTTGCTTCATTGCTTCCTAAATGGATTGGACATACATATTTAAACGTTTTCAACTTTTTTGTCATATGCTACTATTTTCTTAACGTATTTTAGCTCTGCTTTATTTGACTTTGTTCTTTTATCCACGGATCCTGTGTTGAATGAGTGAATCCACTCATCACGAGTGAAATGGAGGAGGGACAAGGAGCTTCTGGGGACACTTGAGTTGATGTTTCACCTTAAATGCCTGTAATGAAGTCTGAGCATGTTCTAAGTTAAACCTCATCTTTTGCCTCCTCATCCTCCACCGTCTCCAGCTCCAGCTCCAGCTCCAGCTCCAGCGCACGGGACTCGGATGATGTGGACGTTCTGGGCTCTTGTCCTGGTCCTTTGCCCGGCTCTGGTGCACGGGAGCTGGGGGTGTCAGCTGCCGCGTGACTGGAGACCCCAAACCGAGGCGTGCCGCGCCGAGCTGGCGGAGATCATCGTCTTCGCCAAAGTGTTAGCGCTGCACAAGGAGACGTACAGCGTGTACAACTATCTCCCATGGCAACACGACACGGAGCTGCTTTACTCTGCGGAGATCGAGCTGCTGTGTGACCAGGCCTGGGGCAGCATGCTGGAGATGCCCACGGGCTCGCGCTTCAACGTGACCGGGCTCGGATACTTCCCCTGCTTCTCCTACAGCGTCACGGAGGACAACAACTACTACTTCTTCCTCAGGTGAGACACAGAGTATGTCCACCTCCCTCAGGTGAGACACAGAGTATGTCCACCTCCCTCAGGTGAGACACAGAGTATGTCCACCTCCCTCAGGTGAGACACAGAAGGTCTCACCTCTCATTATGTCAATAGTCGACTTCAAATCAAATCAAATCAAATCAATTTATTTTTGTAAGGCCCAAAATCACAACAACAGTTGCCTCTGAGGGCCACAGGGAGAAATGAATCAACAATGTCTGTGGTGGCGATGAAGTCAGACAATGTCTGTGGTGGCGAGGGACGATGTCCCAGGGTCCTCTGTCCTTAGACTCTCCTTTTCGGCCAGGAAAAACTACAAAAAAACCTCTTTGGGAAAAAAGCGTAGAAACCTGGAGGAGTTCCAGTGAAGGAGAGATCCCACTCTCACAGACGGACAGACGGACACAAGGAGACTGGAGCTGGACCCACTCTTCGGGCAGAAGAGGGACCGTCGGAGGCGAGCTGGACCCACTCTTCAGGCAGACGAGGGACCGTCGGAGGCGAGCTGGACCCACTCTTCAGGCAGATGAGGGACCGACTGAGGCGAACTGGAGCCACTCTTCAGGCAGATGAGGGACCGTCCACACAGGGCAGGGACCACTTCACCAGGAGAGGGGCATCTGGTTCCACAGGTCCTCAGGAGTGAGAGAAAGAAAAGAAGGCGGTGAACAGTTTGCAAGTGGAATCAAAAAATAAATATTGTTTGATAGCATAAGTAGTCAGAAGAAGAAGAGGACAGAGCTCAAGCTGTCATACTTCCCCCAGCATAGTTACTCCTAGGGCAGCGTAGCTGAAGCTGTGGGTTTATCTTTATGTTCCTAACTACTCTGACCATAAGCGATTTCGAAGAGGAACGTTTTAAGCCTGGACTTAAATGAAGAGACTGTGTCAGCATATTTAACATGGGTCGGGAGCTGATTCCATAACACAGGGGCTTGGTAGCTAAACGCTCTACCTCCTACAGTACTTTTAGAGACTCTTGGCACCACCAGAAGGCTCTACCTCCTACAGTACTTTTAGAGACTCTTGGCACCACCAGAAGGCTCTACCTCCTACAGTACTTTTAGAGACTCTTGGCACCACCAGAAGGCTCTACCTCCTACAGTACTTTTAGAGACTCTTGGCACCACCAGAAGGCCAGCATTCTGAGAGCGAAGAGCTCTGTTTGGATGATATGGTTCTATAGCATCTTTGAGGTAGGATGGGGCCATGTCATTTATGGCTTTGTAGGTCAAGAGTAGAATTTTGAATTTGATTCTAGACTCGACGGGGAGCCAGTGAAGAGACTTCAGCACCGGCGTAATGTGCTCTCTTCTTTTTGTTCCTGTTAGTAATCTTGCTGCTGCATTTTGAACCAGTTGAAAGCTTTTTATGGAGCTTTTAGGACACGCTGCAAGCAGGAGTTACAGTCTAATCTAGTCGTTACAAATGCATGGATAAGTTTTTCGGCATCACTTTTAGGCAGGATTCTTCTGATTTTGGCGATGTTGCGCAAATGGAAATAGGCTGTTTTACAAGCTTGATTTATATGAGCTTTAAATGAGAGCTCCTGGTCAAATAAGACTCCAAGGTTTCTTACAGTAGAACTGGAGGCTACACTGACATTGTCCAGTGTGACTATCTGCTCAGATAGAGCGTCTCGTAGATGTTTAGGGCCAAGCACAATGACCTCGGTTTTTTCAGGGTTAAGAAGCAGGTAGTTTAGTGTCATCCAGGTTTTTATCTCCTTCACACAAGTACTAAGTCTGTCTACTTGATCGCTCTGATCAGGTTTCATTGATAAATACAGCTGAGTGTCATCTGCATAGCAGTGGAAGTTAATGCCATGCTTTCTGATAATGTTGCCTAATGGCAGCATATAAAGAGTAAACAGAATTGTGTAAATATGTCGTGTCAAGACTTCAATCTTGAGACGATTGAAACTTTCAAACAGAAATAGTCTAGACTTTTGTCCTTTCTGCTTGAATAATACTTGGACCATGTAGGCTGGACTTTAAAGAGACATTATGTCACTTTTCTCTTTGCACTTGCTTGATATTAATGCTTTTCCTGGAATGTTCCACACTGTTTCATTGAATGATATTAGTCTGTTCGCCGTAACCAGAGCGCCATCGCCGTAACTCGAGCGCCATCGCCGTAACCCGAGCGCCATCGCCGTAAAACGAGCGCCATCGCCGTAACTCGAGCGCCATCGCCGTAACCCGAGCGCCATCGCCGTAAAACGAGCGCCATCGCCGTAACCCGAGCGCCATCGCCGTAACCCGAGCGCCATCGCCGTAACCCGAGCGCCATCGCCGTAACCCGAGCGCCATCGCCGTAACCCGAGCGCCATCGGCGTAACACGAGCGCCATCGCCGCCATCGCCGTAACCCGAGCGCCATCGCCGTAAAAAACAAAACGTTTTGACTTTCATCCGAGAGACATTCTCAGTAACCCCGATACTTTGAGTAAGACCCGCCCACCTTCCTGGAGGAGGGGCTGAAACAGGGACGAGTGCCGTTGCACCCACAGGATGAGTCATCTTGAGGGTTCCTGTCCGTCTGCTCATCCGAGGAGAAGTAAAGAGACTTTTCTATAGCTAAAGACGGCAAGAATCAATCAAAAAAACACTTTGGGCACATGAGGCATCAATAAAACTAAGAAGGTTAGAAGCTCTGAAAAGTCGATTTTGCATGATAGGGCACCTTTAAGATTCAACCTTTATAATGGAGTTTTGAATCCCTGGAGAGGTAGACGTCCAGGGCATTCGGATGCTAATCGGGTACTCGGGGAGGAGAGAGAATAAGCAGGTTACAATAGGAGGCTGATAGCCCATTACAGGACTGTTAGTTGACAAAGAGTATAGTTCAGGTGAAACCAAAAGCACCTTGTCATCAGGAGGTCCCGCCCGGGGGGCAGGTCTCACTCAGAGCAGGATAAATATCTGAGTTCCCGGTCTTGATTCACAGATTGAGAATGACTCTTGGATGAGAGTCGAAACGAGTATTTTTCTACAATGGAACACTTCTGGACATTATCATCATTATTATTATTATTATTATTAACCATGCATTATCTGTTATGATTAAAATACCAGGACGAACACTGAAACAACACTATCTTCTGAATAAAACTAAATGTAGTGTGTACAAGTCACATGTGCTCCAGCCTCAGACTGAGCCTGTGGCACATGAAAGTCTTTATTTTGCATATGAATGAACATCTGTGAACAGTCACGGTGGAAATGAGCTGATCAGAATCCACTAAACCAGGACCAGCCAAGGACTAAATCAGGATAAAAGTCCCTAAACCTAAAATGACAACTGAAGTTGGACCCATAATATTAGATTAAACTAGGACTAAACCTGGACCAACGGGTCTAAATGAGGCTTGTTTTAAAAGCCATAATAATGACATTCCGCCGCGTGGCCGTGGCGTTCCGCCGCCGCGTGGCGTTCTTGTGGCGTTCTGCCGCGTGGCGTTCTTGTGGCGTTCCGCCGCGTGGCGTTCTTGTGGCGTTCTGCCGCGGGGCGTTCTTGTGGCGTTCCGCCGCGGGGCGTTCTTGTGGCGTTCCGCCGGCGCGTGGCGTTCTTGTGGCGTTCCGCCGCGTGGCATTCTTGTGGCGTTCTGCCGCGTGGCGTTCTTGTGGTGTTCTTGTGGCGTTCTTGTTGCGTTCTTGTGGCGTTCTTCTGGCGTTCTGCCGCGGGGCGTTCTTGTGGCGTTCTTGTGGCGTTCCGCCGCGTGGCGTTCTTGTGGCGTTCTTGTGGCGTTCCGCCGCCGCGTGGCGTTCTTGTGGCGTTCCGCCGCGTGGCGTTCTTGTGGCGTTCCGCCGCGGGGCATTCTTGTGGCGTTCTTGTGGCGTTCCGCCGCCGCGCGGCGTTCTTGTGGCGTTCCGCCGCGTGGCATTCTTGTGGCGTTCCGCCGCCGCGTGCCGTTCCGGCGTGGCGTTCTTGTGGCGTTCTGCCGCGTGGCGTTCTTGTGGTGTTCTTGTGGCGTTCTTGTTGCGTTCTTGTGGCGTTCCGCCGCGTGGCGTTCTTGTGGCGTTCCGCCGCCGCGTGGCGTTCTTGTGGCGTTCCGCCGCGTGGCGTTCTAGTGGCGTTCTTGTGGCGTTCTGCCGCGGGGCGTTCTTGGGGCGTTCTTGTGGCGTTCCGCCGCCGCGTGGCGTTCTTGTGGCGTTCCGCCGCGTGGCGTTCTTGTGGTGTTCTTGTGGCGTTCTGCTGCGTGGCGTTCTTGTGGTGTTCTTGTGGCGTTCTTGTGGCGTTCTTCTGGCGTTCTGCCGCGGGGCGTTCTTGTGGCGTTCTTGCGGCGTTCCGCCGCCGCGTGGCGTTCTTCAGGCGTTCTTGTGGCGTTCTTGTGGCGTTCTGCCGCGGGGCGTTCTTGGGGCGTTTTTGTGGCGTTCCACCGCCGCGTGGCGTTCTTGTGGCGTTCCGCCGCGTGGCATTCTTGTGGCGTTCTGCCGCGTGGCGTTCTTGTGGTGTTCTTGTGGCGTTCTTGTGGCGTTCTGCCGCGTGGCGTTCTTGTGGTCTTGTTGCGTTCTTGTGGCGTTCTTCTGGCGTTCTGCCGCGGGGCGTTCTTGGGGCGTTCTTGTGGCGTTCCGCCGCCGCGTGGCGTTCTTGTGGCGTTCCGCCGCGTGGCATTCTTGTGGCGTTCTGCCGCGTGGCGTTCTTGTGGTGTTTTTGTGGCGTTCTTGTGGCGTTCTTGTGGCGTTCTTCTGCCGTTCTGCCGCGGGGCGTTCTTGTGGCGTTCTTGTGGCGTTCTTCTGGCTTTCTGCCGCGGGGCGTTCTTGTGGCGTTCTTGTGGTGTTCTGCCGCGGGGCGTTCTTGGGGCGTTTTTGTGGCGTTCCGCCGCCGCGTGGCATTCTTGTGGCGTTCTGCTGCGTGGCGTTCTTGTGGTGTTCTTGTGGCGTTCTTGTGGCGTTCTTCTGGCGTTCTGCCGCGGGGCGTTCTTGTGGCGTTCCGCCGCCGTGTGGCGTTCTTGTGGCGTTCCGCCGCGTGGCGTTCTTGTGTCGTTCTTTTGGCGTTCTGCCGCGGGGCGTTCTTGGGGCGTTCTTGTGGCGTTCCGCCGCCGCGTGGCGTTCTTGTGGCGTTCCGCCGCGTGGCATTCTTGTGGCGTTCTGCCGCGTGGCGTTCTTGTGGTGTTCTTGTGGCGTTCTTGTGGCGTTCTTCTGGCGTTCTGCCGCGGGGCGTTCTTGTGGCGTTCTTGCGGCGTTCCGCCGCCGCGTGGCGTTCTTGAGGCGTTCTTGTGGCGTTCTTGTGGCGTTCTGCCGCGGGGCGTTCTTGGGGCGTTCTTGTGGCGTTCCGCCGCCGCGTGGCGTTCTTGTGGCGTTCCGCCGCGTGGCGTTCTTGTGGTGTTCTTGTGGCGTTCTTGTAACGTTCTTGTGGCGTTCCGCTGCGTGGCGTTCTTGTGGCGTTCTTGTGGCGTTCCGCCGCCGCGTGGCGTTCTTGTGGCGTTCCGCCGCATGGCTTTCTTGTGGCGTTCCGCCGCGTGGCGTTCTTGTGGCGTTCTTGTGGCGTTCTGCCGCGTGGCGTTCTTGTGGTGTTCTTGTGGCGTTCTTGTTGCGTTCTTGTGGCGTTCTTCTGGCGTTCTGCCGCGTGGCGTTCTTGTGGTGTTCTTGTGGCGTTCTTGTGGCGTTCTTCTGGCGTTCTGCCGCGGGGCGTTCTTGTGGCGTTCCGCCGCCGTGTGGCGTTCTTGTGGCGTTCCGCCGCGTGGCGTTCTTGTGGCGTTCTTGTGGCGTTCTGCCGCGGGGCGTTCTTGGGGCGTTCTTGTGGTGTTCCGCCGCCGCGTGGCGTTCTTGTGGCGTTCCGCCGCGTGGCATTCTTGTGGCGTTCTGCCGCGTGGCGTTCTTGTGGTGTTCTTGTGGCGTTCTTGTGGCGTTCTTCTGGCGTTCTGCCGCGGGGCGTTCTTGTGGCGTTCTTGCGGCGTTCCGCCGCCGCGTGGCGTTCTTGAGGCGTTCTTGTGGCGTTCTTGTGGCGTTCTGCCGCGGGGCGTTCTTGGGGCGTTTTTGTGGCGTTCCGCCACCGCGTGGCGTTCTTGTGGCGTTCCGCCGCGTGGCATTCTTGTGGCGTTCTGCCGCGTGGCGTTCTTGTGGTGTTCTTGTGGCGTTCTTGTTGTGTTCTTGTGGCGTTCTTGTGGTGTTCTTCTGGCGTTCTGCCGCGGGGCGTTCTTGTGGCGTTCCGCCGGCGTGTGGCGTTCTTGTGGCGTTCCGCCGCGTGGCGTTCTTGTGGCGTTCTTTTGGCGTTCTGCCGCGGGGCGTTCTTGTGGCGTTCCGCCGCCGCGTGGCGTTCTTGTGGCGTTCTGCCGCGTGGCGTTCTTGTGGTGTTCTTGCGGCGTTCTTGTGGCGTTCTTCTGGCGTTCTGCCGCGGGGCGTTCTTGTGGCGTTCTTGTGGCGTTCCGCCGCCGCGTGGCGTTCTTGAGGCGTTCTTGTGGCGTTCTTGTGGCGTTCTGCCGCGGGGCGTTCTTGGGGCGTTTTTGTGGCGTTCCGCTGCCGCGTGGCGTTCTTGTGGCGTTCCGCCGCGTGGCATTCTTGTGGCGTTCTGCCGCGTGGCGTTCTTGTGGCGTTCTTGTGGTGTTCTGCCGCGGGGCGTTCTTGGGGCGTTTTTGTGGCGTTCCGCCGCCGCGTGGCATTCTTGTGGCGTTCTGCCGCGTGGCGTTCTTGTGGTGTTCTTGTGGCGTTCTTGTTGTGTTCTTGTGGCGTTCTTGTGGCGTTCTTCTGGCGTTCTGCCGCGGGGCGTTCTTGTGGCGTTCCGCCGCCGCGTGGCGTTCTTGTGGCGTTCTTGTGGCGTTCTTGTGGTGTTCTTGTGGCGTTCTTGTGGCGTTCTTGGGGCGTTCTTGGGGTGTCCTCCAGGATGTCCTCCAGGCTGTCCTCCAGGACGTCCTCCAGACTGTCCTCCAGGACGTCCTCCAGGCTGTCCTCCAGGCTGTCCTCCAGGACGTCCTCCAGGCTGTCCTCCAGGCTGTCCTCCAGGCTGTCCTCCAGGCTGTTCTCCAGGCTGTCCTCCAGGCTGTCCTCCAGGACGTCCTCCAGGCTGTCCTCCAGGCTGTCCTCTAGGCTGTCCTCCAGGACGTCCTCCAGGCTGTCCTCCAAGCTGTCCTCCAGGACGTCCTCCAGGCTGTCCTCCAGGCTGTCCTCCAGGCTGTCCTCCAGGACGTCCTCCAGGCTGTCCTCCAGGCTGTCCTCCAGGACGTCCTCCAGGACGTCCTCCAGGCTGTCCTCCAGGCTGTCCTCTAGGCTGTCCTCCAGGACGTCCTCCAGGCTGTCCTCCAGACTGTCCTCCAGGCTGTCCTCCAGGACGTCCTCCAGGCTGTCCTCCAGGCTGTCCTCCAGGATGTCCTCCAGGCTGTCCTCCAGGCTGTCCTCTAGGCTGTCCTCCAGGCTGTCCTCCAGGCTGTCCTCCAGGCTGTCCTCCAGGCTGTCCTCTAGGCTGTCCTCCAGGCTGTCCTCCAGGCTGTCCTCCAGGACGTCCTCCAGGCTGTCCTCCAGGCTGTCCTCCAGGACGTCCTCCAGGCTGTCCTCCAGGCTTTCCTCCAGGACGTCCTCCAGGCTGTCCTCCAGGCTGTCCTCTAGGCTGTCCTCCAGGACGTCCTCCAGGCTGTCCTCCAGACTGTCCTCCAGGCTGTCCTCCAGGACGTCCTCCAGGCTGTCCTCCAGGCTGTCCTCCAGGATGTCCTCCAGGCTGTCCTCCAGGCTGTCCTCTAGGCTGTCCTCCAGGACGTCCTCCAGGCTGTCCTCCAGGCTGTCCTCCAGGCTGTCCTCCAGGACGTCCTCCAGGCTGTCCTCCAGGCTGTCCTCTAGGCTGTCCTCCAGGACGTCCTCCAGGCTGTCCTCCAGACTGTCCTCCAGGCTGTCCTCCAGGACGTCCTCCAGGCTGTCCTCCAGGCTGTCCTCCAGGATGTCCTCCAGGCTGTCCTCCAGGCTGTCCTCTAGGCTGTCCTCCAGGACGTCCTCCAGGCTGTCCTCCAGGCTGTCCTCCAGGCTGTCCTCCAGGCTGTCCTCTAGGCTGTCCTCCAGGCTGTCCTCCAGGCTGTCCTCCAGGACGTCCTCCAGGCTGTCCTCCAGGCTGTCCTCCAGGACGTCCTCCAGGCTGTCCTCCAGGCTTTCCTCCAGGACGTCCTCCAGGCTGTCCTCCAGGCTGTCCTCCAGGACGTCCTCCAGGCTGTCCTCCAGGCTGTCCTCCAGGACGTCCACCAGGCTGTCCTCCAGGACGTCCTCCAGGCTGTCCTCCAGGACGTCCTCCAGGCTGTCCGCCCGGGGCTGTCCGTCTGGAGCATTGTTTGCAGAGGCAAATGTAATGAATCTAATCCTTTTTGGGTTAAGGCTGTAACATGAAAACATTTGGAAACATGTTCTAAGGTCACATGATCACAGAGAACTGACTGTAGTGGTAAAGCAGCTTTCTGATTGGCTCATTGGCCTGAGAACCGACCCTCAAACTCTAAACAACTATTTTCATTGTGTAAAATGTTTTTGCTCTGGACAATGTTTCTCATGGACAAGTTACAGAGAAATACAACAGCGTTTAGTCTTTTTTCCATGGACGTTCATATTTTACATGATGTTTATTGTGAAATACCAAACTGTCCAAACTGACTTCGTTATAAAGTGGTCCCCAGTTTCTAAAGAAGAGTTGTCAGCACTTTCTCAAACTCTGGGAATGACCATCTCCTCCCACGCTCCAGACTCCTCCCACGCTCCAGACTCCTCCCACGCTCCAGACTCCTCCCACGCTCCAGACTCCTCCCACGCTCCAGACTCCTCCCACGCTCCAGACTCCTCCCATGCTCCAGACTCCTCCCACGCTCCAGACTCCTCCCATGCTCCAGACTCCTCCCACGCTCCAGACTCCTCCCACGCTCCAGACTCCTCCCATGCTCCAGACTCCTCCCACGCTCCAGACTCCTCCCACGCTCCAGACTCCTCCCACGCTCCAGACTCCTCCCACGCTCCAGACTCCTCCCACGCTCCAGACTCCTCCCACGCTCCAGACTCCTCCCACGCTCCAGACTCCTCCCATGCTCCAGACTCCTCCCACGCTCCAGACTCCTCCCATGCTCCAGACTCCTCCCACGCTCCAGACTCCTCCCACGCTCCAGACTCCTCCCATGCTCCAGACTCCTCCCACGCTCCAGACTCCTCCCACGCTCCAGACTCCTCCCACGCTCCAGACTCCTCACACGCTCCAGACTCCTCCCACGCTCCAGACTCCTCCCACGCTCCAGACTCCTCCCACGCTCCAGACTCCTCCCACGCTCCAGACTCCTCCCACGCTCCAGACTCCTCCCACGCTCCAGACTCCTCCCATGCTCCAGACTCCTCACACGCTCCAGACTCCTCCCATGCTCCAGACTCCTCCCACGCTCCAGACTCCTCCCATGCTCCAGACTCCTCCCACGCTCCAGACTCCTCCCACGCTCCAGACTCCTCCCACGCTCCAGACTCCTCCCACGCTCCAGACTCCTCCCACGCTCCAGACTCCTCCCACGCTCCAGACTCCTCCCACGCTCCAGACTCCTCCCATGCTCCAGACTCCTCCCATGCTCCAGACTCCTCCCACGCTCCAGACTCCTCCCATGCTCCAGACTCCTCCCACGCTCCAGACTCCTCCCACGCTCCAGACTCCTCCCATGCTCCAGACTCCTCCCACGCTCCAGACTCCTCCCACGCTCCAGACTCCTCCCACGCTCCAGACTCCTCCCACGCTCCAGACTCCTCCCACGCTCCAGACTCCTCCCACGCTCCAGACTCCTCCCACGCTCCAGACTCCTCCCACGCTCCAGACTCCTCCCACGCTCCAGACTCCTCCCATGCTCCAGACTCCTCACACGCTCCAGACTCCTCCCATGCTCCAGACTCCTCCCACGCTCCAGACTCCTCCCATGCTCCAGACTCCTCCCACGCTCCAGACTCCTCCCATGCTCCAGACTCCTCCCACGCTCCAGACTCCTCCCACGCTCCAGACTCCTCCCACGCTCCAGACTCCTCCCATGCTCCAGACTCCTCCCACGCTCCAGACTCCTCCCACGCTCCAGACTCCTCCCATGCTCCAGACTCCTCCCATGCTCCAGACTCCTCCCACGCTCCAGACTCCTCACACGCTCCAGACTCCTCCCACGCTCCAGACTCCTCCCACGCTCCAGACTCCTCCCATGCTCCAGACTCCTCCCACGCTCCAGACTCCTCCCACGCTCCAGACTCCTCCCATGCTCCAGACTCCTCCCACGCTCCAGACTCCTCCCACGCTCCAGACTCCTCCCACGCTCCAGACTCCTCCCATGCTCCAGACTCCTCCCACGCTCCAGACTCCTCCCACGCTCCAGACTCCTCCCACGCTCCAGACTCCTCCCACGCTCCAGACTCCTCCCATGCTCCAGACTCCTCCCATGCTCCAGACTCCTCCCACGCTCCAGACTCCTCCCATGCTCCAGACTCCTCCCACGCTCCAGACTCCTCACACGCTCCAGACTCCTCCCACGCTCCAGACTCCTCCCACGCTCCAGACTCCTCCCATGCTCCAGACTCCTCCCACGCTCCAGACTCCTCCCATGCTCCAGACTCCTCCCACGCTCCAGACTCCTCCCACGCTCCAGACTCCTCCCACGCTCCAGACTCCTCCCACGCTCCAGACTCCTCCCATGCTCCAGACTCCTCCCACGCTCCAGACTCCTCACACGCTCCAGACTCCTCCCACGCTCCAGACTCCTCCCACGCTCCAGACTCCTCCCATGCTCCAGACTCCTCCCACGCTCCAGACTCCTCCCACGCTCCAGACTCCTCCCACGCTCCAGACTCCTCCCATGCTCCAGACTCCTCCCACGCTCCAGACTCCTCACACGCTCCAGACTCCTCCCACGCTCCAGACTCCTCCCACGCTCCAGACTCCTCCCATGCTCCAGACTCCTCCCACGCTCCAGACTCCTCCCACGCTCCAGACTCCTCCCACGCTCCAGACTCCTCCCACGCTCCAGACTCCTCCCACGCTCCAGACTCCTCCCATGCTCCAGACTCCTCCCACGCTCCAGACTCCTCACACGCTCCAGACTCCTCCCACGCTCCAGACTCCTCCCACGCTCCAGACTCCTCCCATGCTCCAGACTCCTCCCACGCTCCAGACTCCTCCCACGCTCCAGACTCCTCCCACGCTCCAGACTCCTCCCATGCTCCAGACTCCTCCCACGCTCCAGACTCCTCACACGCTCCAGACTCCTCCCACGCTCCAGACTCCTCCCACGCTCCAGACTCCTCCCACGCTCCAGACTCCTCACAAACCCACTGCTATTTTTGGCCTAAATGATGCTTTACTTTTGCCATATCCAGTTTCAGAAAGATGTGACGTTGAAGGTTAAAGTGGAAGTGTGTTGGACAGAAGTGGAGCAGGAAACCATGGCATTCCACAGCAGGATCATTACAGAGCCAGACGCCGAGCACCTTTTGTTCCCTGCAGCTGCACGGCTCTGAAAAGAGACAAATAATAGTGGATAAAACACATGATGAGGAGCAACAGTCAAACACGTCCTGAACCAGACGCTTCATCATGTGTTTGTCACCGATATTTGACCTTTCAATTCTTTCAAATGAAGGGTTTTCACATTGTCCTTTTTCCGTTCCTGCTGCTTGTTCATCTGAACTAAGAACCATCTGAACAGGAACTTTTTGGCAACGTCGTTGTTGTGAAATACTTTTTATTCATTCTCATTCTAGAAAACCTTTATAGAAGACAAGAGAAATAATTTTGACACAGTAGCTCCATAAATAAATCCTAATAAATTATAAGTAGTAATTCAAATTTAGATTTTGATGTTGTCTTTAATTCCATATTTTCTTCTATCACGGGACTTAGTTCTTGGTACTGTACATTTATTCCTCCAAAATACATCTCCCTCTCCATTCAAACGGGATCAACTGCACAGATCTTTAGGTAGAACAAATACCTCAATGTTGTGTAAATCAAGGCAACTGAAGATGCATCAGTACGTTTTCAGTTCCAACTCTGACACTGACACTTGAACTGTGCCGACGCCCCATGTGGCCTGAGAAGACTGAAAGCAGCTGAAGGTTGGAGACATTGTGCTTGACCATGTCCATGTGTCCTAGGACTGTCCTGTTGCACAAAAATATTGGAAAGTCACTGCAGCTCAACTTCAGGATTATGTCTTTGGGCCTCAAAACTTCTGCCATGGACAAGAGATGGATACATTTGGAACACACTTCTAGCGGCTGGAAAAAGGCCATCACTGAAAATGGATGACACAAACTGCGCCGACGGTTAAGGACTGGACATTAGAACAGGGTTAGGGTTAACCCGACGGTTAAGGACTGGACATTAGAACAGGGTTAGGGTTAACCCGACGGTTAAGGACTGGACATTAGAACAGGGTTAGGGTTAACCCGACGGTTAAGGACTGGACATTAGAACAGGGTTAGGGTTAACCCGACGGTTAAGGACTGGACATTAGAACAGGGTTAGGGTTAACCCGACGGTTAAGGACTGGACATTAGAACAGGGTTAGGTTAGGGTTAACCCGACATACGGACAATGCATAAAAACACTTATGGACTCAACTTGGAAATGGACAAATTCTTATTTCCGACTTTACAAACTATGTTTTTCTTTCTCTGGTCTAGTCTTGTTTTAATTTGTTCTGTTTTTGGCTTTATTTTATTTTAAAAAGTGACTTATTTAAAGGTTCTTAAAGATACACAAAACCCTCCACCAGAAGAGTTACACTTATAGTTATTGCACTTTTTGGAAATACTTGAGTGTATTCCTCCCTTTAAGACAGCCATGGACTCATTATTTAGACTCATCATTTAAACTCATTATTTAAACTCATTATTTAAACTAATTATTTAAACTCATTATTTGACTCATTATTTGACTCATTATTTAGACTCATTATTTAGACTCATTATTTGACTCATTATTTGACTCATTATTTAGACTCATTATTTAGACTCATTATTTGACTCATTATTTGACTCATTATTTAGACTCATTATTTAGACTCATTATTTGACTCATTATTTGACTCATTATTTAGACTCATTATTTAGACTCATTATTTGACTCATTATTTGACTCATTATTTAGACTCATTATTTAGACTCATTATTTGACTCATTATTTAGACTCATAATTAATGAGTCTAAATAAATGAGTTTAATTTTTTTTTTATTTAGACTCACCTCTCCTTGAACCGACACCTTAACGTGGTGGAGGGGTTTGAGTGCCCGAATGATCCCGGGAGCTATGTTGTCGGGGGCTTCATGCCCCTGGTAGGGTCTCCCAAGGCAAACAGGTCCTAGGTGACGGGTCAGACAAAGATCGGTTCAGAAGCCCCCTATGATGACAACACGAACAAGGCAGTTTACGTCGCCCGGATCAGCGTCACCGGGGCCCCATCCTGGAGCCAGGCCTGGGATGGGTGCTCCATGGCGAGCGCCTGGTGGCCGGGTCTTACCCCACGGGGCCCGGCCGGGCACAGCCCGAAAGAGCGACGTGGGGCCGCCCTCCCGTGGGCCCACCACCCGCAGGAGGATCCATAAGGGGCCGGTGCAGAGAGATCTGGGCGGCAGTCGACAGCAGGGGCCTCGGCGACCAGATCTCCAGACACAGAGACTAACTCTGGGGACATGGAATGTCACCTCGCTGGGGGGGAAAGAGCCTGAGCTTGTGCGGGAGGTTGAGCGATACCGACTAGATATAGTCGGCCTCACCTCCACGCACAGTTTGGGCTCTGGAACCATCTCCTCCAGAGGGGCTGGACGCTCCACTTCTCTGGTGTTGCCCGCGGGGAGAGGCAGGGCTGGTGTGGGCTTGCTCATAGCCCCTCAGCTCAGCCGCCACGTGTTGGAGTTTACCCCGGTGAACGAGAGGGTCGCGTCCCTCCGCCTTCGGGTGGGGGACAGGTCTCTCACTGTTGTGGCGGCCTACGGGCCGAACAGCAGTGCAGAGTACCCGGCCTTCTTGGAGTCCTTGGAGTACTGGACAGTGCACCGACCGGGGACTCCGTTGTTCTACTGGGGGACTTCAACGCCCACGTGGGCAATGACAGTGACACCTGGAGAGGGGTGATCGGGAAGAACGGCTTCCCCGATCTGAACCCGAGCGGTGTTCAGTTATTGGACTTCTGTGCTAGCCACGGATTGTCCATAACGAACACCATGTTCAAGCACAAGGGTGTCCATCAGTGCACATGGCACCAGGACACCCTAGGCCGGAGGTCAATGATTGACTTTGTTGTCGTGTCATCAGACCTCCGGCCGCGTGTCTTGGACACTCGGGTGAAGAGAGGGGCAGAGTTGTCAACCGATCACCACCTGGTGGTGAGTTGGATCCGCTGGCGGAGGAGGAAGCCGGACAGACTTGGCAGACCCAAGTGCATTGTGAGGGTCTGTTGGGAACATCTAGTTGAGCCCTCTGTCAGTAGGGTATTCAACTCGTACCTCCGGGAGAGCTTCTCCCATGTCCCGGGGGAGGCTGGGGACATTGAGTCCGAGTGGACCATGTTCTCCGCCTCCATTGTTGATGCGGCTGCTCGGAGCTGTGGTCGCAAGGTCTCCGGTGCCTGTCGTGGCGGCAACCCCTGAACCCGGTGGTGGACACCGGAAGTAAGGGATGCCGTCAGACTGAAGAAGGAGGCCTATCAGGCCACTCTGGCTTGTAGGTCTCCGGAGGTCATCGACGGGTATCGGCAGGCCAAGCGAGCCGCGGCTCGTGCTGTCGCAGAGGCAAAAACCCGGGCCTGGGAGGAGTTCGGGGAGGCCATGGAGGAGGACTATCGGTCGGCACCAAAGAAATTCTGGCAAACCGTCCGGCGCCTCAGGAGGGGGAAGCAGTGTCTCACCAACACCGTTTACGGTGCGGGTGGAGGCCTGCTGACCTCGACTGGGGATGTCGTCGGACGGTGGAAGGAATACTTTGAGGATCTCCTTAATCCCTCAGTCACGTCTTCCGAAGAGGAAGTAGAGACCGGGGACTCGGAGGCTGGCTCATCCATCACCCAAGCTGAAGTCACTGAGGTTGTTCGCAAACTCCTCGGTGGCTCCGGGGGTGGATGAGATCCGCCCTGAGTACCTAAAATATCTGGATGTTGTAGGACTGTCTTGGTTGACACGTCTCTGCAACATCGCGTGGCGTTCGGGGACCGTGCCTCTGGACTGGCAGACCGGGGTGGTGGTCCCTCTGTTCAAGAAGGGGGACCGGAGGGTGTGTTCCAACTACAGAGGCATCACACTCCTCAGCCTCCCGGGTAAGGTCTATTCCAAGGTACTGGAGAGGAGAATCCGACCGATAGTGGAACCTCTGATTCAGGAGGAGCAGAGTGGTTTTCGTCCCGGTCGTGGAACACTGGACCAGCTCTATACCCTCCATCGGGTGCTCGAGGGTTCATGGGAGTTTGCCCAACCGGTCCACATGTGCTTTGTGGATCTGGAGAAGGCTTTCGACCGTGTCCCTCGGGGTGTCCTTTGGGGGGTGCTCCGGGAGTACGGGGTCCGGGGCCCTTTGCTCAGGGCTGTCCGGTCCCTGTATGACCGGAGCAGGAGCTGTGTTCGCATTGCCGGCAGTAAGTCAGACCTGTTCCCAGTGCATGTTGGACTCCGCCAGGGCTGCCCTTTGTCACCGGTTCTGTTCATAATTTTTATGGACAGAATTTCTAGGCGCAGTCAGGGGTCAGAGGGTGTCCGGTTTGGGGACCACAGGATCTCATCTCTGCTGTTTGCAGACGATGTTGTCCTGATGGCTCCATCAAAC
>NW_027315979.1:242786-267786 GCF_026437365.1 Eucyclogobius newberryi
CCCCCAAATGTCGCAAAAATGCACTGAGAGATAGGAAATGGCCAAAAAAAATCTGATCGTGGAATCATGAAATTTGGCGCAGAGGTAGATGGTGACAAGAGAAGTAAAAAACATTTTTACGGCAACGCCGTCCGCCCAACCAAATGTCGCCCATATTGGATCAAAATTTGCCATGCTTAGCAAATTTTTCCAAATGTCCAAACGCTCCTCCCCGGGCGTTTGCCCGAAACAGCTGAAATTTGGTAAAAAATTGTGTTGGGGAGTGGGACATCAAAAGCTTTATTCAAATGACTTTGATACCTGTCACGGTCTCTGTGCAGTGAAGCCGCAAACTGTAGCTACAATCTAGGAAATTTCCCAAATTTTAAATTTGCTGCCGTTTGCACAGATAAAGTCAGAATTGTGTCAAATTTGAATCAGTTGTTAAACCCTTTGCCTTAAACCTATTTTAAGTTAAATAGATTTATTTGGCGCGACAGCGCCCCCTATAGAGTGACATAACCCCATGTGGGACAATAAAGGATTATCTCATCTTGTCTTATCTTATAACATTTTATATGGAGGGTAAAATATAATTTTTTTGGAAATGTTACGAAATTTGGCACAAAATTCCATTTTGGCATCCCGATCAAAAAAGTCAATGAGACCCATGTCATATTTGTTACGGCATAGTTACGATGGGGAAATCGCCAGATCTATGAAATTTGAACTTGCTGACACTTAATACTTTTATGAACTCCTACCCTAGCTCTATTAACGACTCATCTTCATGGGTGGACCAGTTATCAAAATTTTTATTCTAAGAGTCAGGGACTTTGTGCGGCGGAGCCGCAAACTTTTCCCTTCATATGTAAAGCAAAGGGGAGACGACCCGACAGCGTCATGGATTCAGCAGTAGGCTTAACAAAAGGTACATTTTGCGGTGGCGGCGGCGTAGCGAGGGCCAATCATTGCCGCTTGTGGCTATATTTATCTTATTACTCTTGTTTTGGTTCCTCAGGATGGATGAGGACTACAACATCCTTCCTCATGGAGTGAACTTCCAGGACGCCATTTTCCCTGATGTTCCAGAGAATCACCGCATGTTCTCCAGCCTGTTCCAGTTCACCAACTGCACCCAAGGGACCCAAGTGCACAGCTTCTCTGCAGAGTGGGAGGCGCAGGAGGACTCCAGGGTAACTCCTTTTGTCATTATACTACAAGGGAAGTCCAAAGTGCTTTTCAATAAGGGCGGACCGTGATGGCAAGAATGAAAAATATGTATACTTTAAAAAAATATTCCGATCACAATAATCCAACATTTTTACCACAATTTCCCACTTAATTTACCAATATTATGCCCTGATTTATGTGTTTACTTTTTGGTTGTGTTTCATTTTTTGAATGAGGCTCAGTGTGCGTTCACACACAAACAGCACATTCAAATTGGGACTAAACAAGGACTAAATCCAGCAAAACATGGACAAGGCCAGGGCTAAACCGGGGCTAAACCGGGGCTAAACCAGGGCTAAACCTGGGCTGAACAGGGGCTGAACTGGAGCTGAACCAGGGCTAAACCAGGTTCTAAACCAGGGCTAAACTAAGGCTAAACCTGGGCTAAATCAAACTGGGATCAAACAAGTACAAGTGTGATTGTCCCTGTAGTCCTGGTTTAGTCCTGGTTTAGTCCTGGTTTAGTCCTGGTTTAGTCCTGGTTTAGACCTGGTTTAGTCCTGGTTCAGACCTGGTTTAGTCCTGGTTTAGACCTGGTTTAGTCCTGGTTTAGACCTAGTTCAGACCTGGTTTAGTCCTGGTTTAGTCCTGGTTCAGACCTGGTTTAGTCCTGGTTCAGACCTGGTTTAGTCCTGGTTTAGTCCTGGTTCAGACCTGGTTTAGTCCTGGTTTAGACCTGGTTTAGTCCTGGTTCAGACCTGGTTTAGTCCTGGTTTAGACCTGGTTTAGTCCTGGTTTAGACCTAGTTCAGACCTGGTTTAGTCCTGGTTTAGTCCTGGTTCAGACCTGGTTTAGTCCTGGTTCAGACCTGGTTTAGTCCTGGTTTAGACCTGGTTTAGTCCTGCAGAGAGATACATACTGTGATATAAAGGGATTGTTCTGGATTAACTTCCTTCCATTTTGCAAACAAACCAAATCTATTCATTTGAATGAAAAAAGCACATTTGGTCAGAACTTCCCACCACAGTCGGCTCGGGTGAAGTGACTTGTCCTGGATTACTTTCTTCTGCTCTAAAACATCCCAATGTGGAGATAATTGAGATCAGGTTTTCTACTTACAAATACTAATGTGTTACATCAACATGCTCTGGAGTCACTAACCCTAGGGGGGGTCTAAGGACAGAGGGAGGGTCTAAGGACAGAGGGAGGGTCTAAGGACAGAGGGAGGGTCTAAGGACAGAAGGAGGGTCTAAGGACAGAGGGAGGGTCTAAGGACAGAGGGAGGGTCTAAGGACAGAAGGAGGGTCTAAGGACAGAGGGAGGGTCTAAGGACAGAAGGAGGGTCCAAGGACAGAGGGAGGGTCTTAAGGACAGAGGGAGGGTCTTAAGGACAGAGGACCCTGGGACATCGTCCCTCGTCCCCCTCAGAGGAAACTGTTGTTGTGATTTTGGGCGTTACAAACATAAATTGAATTGAAATTACCCTTGTTATAATTAAAGGACACATATTATGCAAATGAAGAGTTTTTGAGTTCCTTTCCCTCTCAGCCTCACAAAATAATCCACTTCTATTTGAACGGATCGATTCCGTCATTAGCATCGTTAGCAATTGTTTTCAAATGGCTCCCAGTCCTTCTCATCCTTTTGAATGAATCTAAACCTTTTTGTCTGTTTTCAATCATCAGCCGAGTCCATAAGAGTCACTGAAGCAGCTTTGGTTCCGCTCCAGGTCAAAGCGTGATTAGAATCGTGCTGTGATGTCATGGCAACAGCTCTGACCTCATCTCCTCTGCTCTAAATACAAACATCTGAGCCTCGATGGAGCGCCAGCTCAGGCTAACAGGCTAACAGGCTAACAGGCTAACAGGCTAAGCATTCCAACAGCCAGAATGTTCCCAGTTTGAGTCCCCAAATGGGCGGGGCTTTTCTGTTTGTGTGTTTCCCTCGTCAGCCTTGAACGTGCAAAGTAAAGGCCATAGTTCCAGACACAGACCACAACGACCACACAGATCACAAAGACCACAAAGAACCACACAGATCACAAAGACCACAAAGAACCACACAGATCACAAAGACCACAAAGAACCACACAGATCACAAAGACCACAAAGGACCACAAAGGACCACACAGACGACAAAGACCACAAAGAACCACAAAGACCACAAAGACCACAAAGAACCACAAAGGCCACAAAGACCACAAAGACCACAAAGACCACACAGACCACAAAGACCACAAAGACCACAAAGACCACAAAGAACCACAAAGGCCACAAAGACCACAAAGACCACAAAGACCACACAGACCACAAAGACCACAAAGACCACAAAGACCACACAGACGACAAAGACCACAAAAAGGTTTAAATAGCAGCTCATCTTTGTCCGTAGCAGGATTCAAACTCCTTATTACTTACGACAATATAACGGTTAATATAAAAACATTACTCTACTTGATCCAAGCTCACTGCTTCCAATCGCCTTTTATTTGAACACTTCATCTTGCATTTCCTTCCAAACACACAAAACCTGCTGCGTGTTAAGTATCTCAATCCAATTCCGCTTTCTTTCCACGATCGCTTTAAAAGGGACATTTATAGACGCGATAAAAAGCGTCCCATTGTCTGGAGGGATCGTTTCCACGCCGACAGCAGCTTCATTAAAGTTCTACACTGTTTTTGCTTTTTTCTTTATGGACTTTATGGACTTTATGGACTTTATGGACTTTATGGACTTTATGGACTTTATGGACTTTATGGACTTTATGGACTTTATGGGTGTCTTAAAACATTCATGTGGCAGCAATTGTGTCTGAATGTTTGCGATTACTGAAATATTTGTCCCTGGAGCAGATTTGACTGGAGCTTGAAAAGTGAATGCTTTTCTCACCCTGAACCTCATTATGCTCCGAGTATTCCAGACTGCACCAACCTCACTGTTTAAGGAGTTTATTTGGAGGTCACAACTGGTACACAAAGTACTCCAAAGTACTCCAAAGTACTTCACATAAAGATGCATTTAAATCTCAATATAAACAGATAAAAACATGAATAATAATAAAATTACCTGTTTCACATCTTCAGGGAGACTGCACCAGTAGGAGGCCGGTCCATGTTTAGTCCTGACTCTGGCACCAGCAGGAGGCCGGTCCATGTTTAGTCCTGACTCTGGCACCAGCAGGAGGCCGGTCCATGTTTAGTCCTGACTCTGGCACCAGCAGGAGGCCGGTCCATGTTTAGTCCTGACTCTGGCACCAGCAGGAGGCCGGTCCATGTTTAGTCCTGACTCTGGCACCAGCAGGAGGCCAGTCTATGTTTAGTCCTGACTCTGGCACCAGCAGGAGGCCGGTCCATGTTTAGTCCTGACTCTGGCACCAGCAGGAGGCCGGTCCATGTTTAGTCCTGACTCTGGCACCAGCAGGAGGCCGGTCCATGTTTAGTCCTGACTCTGGCACCAGCAGGAGGCCAGTCTATGTTTAGTCCTGACTCTGGCACCAGCAGGAGGCCGGTCCATGTTTAGTCCTGACTCTGGCACCAGCAGGAGGCCGGTCCATGTTTAGTCCTGACTCTGGCACCAGCAGGAGGCCGGTCCATGTTTAGTCCTGACTCTGGCACCAGCAGGAGGCCGGTCCATGTTTAGTCCTGACTCTGGCACCAGCAGGAGGCCGGTCCATGTTTAGTCCTGACTCTGGCACCAGCAGGAGGCCGGTCCATGTTTAGTCCTGACTCTGGCACCAGCAGGAGGCCGGTCCATGTTTAGTCCTGACTCTGGCACCAGCAGGAGGCCGGTCCCTGAGGTCCTCAGAGTCAGAGATGGTTCATATGGCACTAACATGTCAGAGATGTACTTTGGTGCTTGGCCATGGAGAGACTTGTACACAAGCAGAGCTGCTTTAAAGTCTCCTCTCTGAGCCCGAGCAGGACTTTAGGAAAGAAGTCATACATTTTGGGTTCATTTGTGGTATTTGTGTACATATGTGTTACTTTGTGGTATTTGTGTACATATGTGTTACTTTGTGGTATTTGTGTACATATGTGTTACTTTGTGGTATTTGTGTACATATGTGATACTTTGTGGTATTTGTGTATATATGTGATACTTCAGCAGGAGCCACATCTGAGGGGGGCCCAAGAGCCATAGTTCTGACTCACTTAGAGACACTTGAGATGTGATGCAGTTTAACTGGTTAGAGCTGGATTCAAACCATCAAATGTCTGATGGACGTGATTGACAGGTGAATTAGCCAATCAGGGACATGCATGGTCCATCCATATCAAAACAAATTTTGATAACTAGGATAATATTGCAGGGGATCGAAAACACAGCAGATTTAAGCCAATCTGAAATCCCTAAACTTCATCTGAGATGAGTCTGATTTTGTTCCGAATGATGATTGTAACTTCTCATGAGAAATGTCTGTGCATCACAGGAATAAACAAACCTTATTAGATTGTCTGAGTTTGGCCTGAGACACAGCGGGAGGAGACCAGAGCCAGATCTTCTGTCGAGAAGGATTTCACCTCCACAAAACTCAAATATTTTCCAAATGTTAAACTCACGCCCTCCCAAATGGTTCCATGAACCTGACCAGAGCCATCTGTGGTTTGCAGGTTACGAGGCACCTGCAGCTGATGAGCTCAAAATAACATTCCAGACAAACTTCCCAAAATCTCACCTCAAGATTCATAGTTTGTCCAGGCTTATCTTGAAAAAGCTGAGCGTGTTGTTGTAGCTGACACCGTGTCCTCAGCGTAACTGGATTCAGCAGCTCGAGCGACGCATGATAAAGTTTCAGGCCTGGTCTTTTGGATCTCAGTGGGACTTAAGTGAGAACATGTGTCAGGAGTCAGCAGCTTATGTTCCTGTGCTAATGCACTTAGCAGACTGAGCCCCGAGCCAGACTGAGCATCAGTCCAAGAACATATGAGACTTTAGTAGTATTAGTATCAGTAGTGCTCTAGTACTATAGTTGTAGCAGTATCAGTTTGGGCTGCAATCCACTTTAGCAATTAGAGAATCGTAAGGGATGCAATGTTTTTAGCATCTCCTCTGTAAACATTGCACCCCTGTAGTTTGGATCTGTGCAAACTATGTAAAACTATATAAAACTATGTAAAACTATGTAAAACTATATAAAACTATATACAACTATGTAAACTATGTAAAACTATATAAAACTATATACAACTATGTAAAACTATGTAAAACTATGTAAAACTATATAAAACTATGTAAAACTATGTAAAACTATGTAAAACTATATAAAACTATGTAAAACTATGTTAAACTATGTAAAACTATATAAAACTATGTAAAACTATATAAAACTATGTAAAACTATATAAAACTATGTAAAACTATGTAAAACTATGTAAAACTATGTTAAACTATGTAAAACTATATAAAACTATGTAAAACTATGTAAAACTATGTAAAACTATATACAACTATATACAACTATGTAAAACTATATAAAACTATGTAAAACTATGTAAAACTATGTAAAACTATGCTGGTGCCTAACTCTAACCCAGTAACATACACACATACTGTGTGTATGTTACTGTGTGTCACTGTGCGTATGTTACTGTGCGTATGTTACTGTGCGTATGTTACTGTGTGTTACTGTCAAATGTCACTGTGCGTATGTTACTGTGCGTATGTTACTGTGTGTATGTTACTATGTGTTACTGTGTGTATGTTACTGTGTGTATGTTACTATGTGTATGCTACTGTGTGTATGTTACTGTGCGTATGTTACTGTGCGTATGTTACTGTGCGTATGTTACTGTGTGTATGTTACTATGTGTATGTTACTGTGTGTATGTTACTATGTATGTTACTGTGTGTATGTTACTGTGTGTATGTTACTGTGTGTATGTTACTGTGTGTATGTTACTGTGCGTATGTTACTGTGTGTATGTTACTGTGCGTATGTTACTGTGCGTATGTTACTGTGCGTATGTTACTGTGAGTATGTTACTGTGAGTATGTTACTGTGCGTATGTTACTGTGTGTATGTTACTGTGTGTTACTGTGCGTATGTTACTGTGAGTATGTTACTGTGCGTATGTTACTGTGCGTATGTGTGCGTATGTTACTGTCTGTATGTTACTGTGTGTATGTTACTGTGTGTATGTTACTATGTGTATGTTACTGTGTGTATGTTACTATGTGTATGTTACTGTGTGTATGTTACTGTGTGTATGTTACTGTGCGTATGTTACTGTGCGTATGCTACTGTGCGTATGTTACTGTGCGTATGTTACTGTGTGTATGTAACTGTGTGTTACTGTGCGTATGTTACTGTGCGTATGTTACTGTGTGTATGTTACTGTGCGTATGTTACTGTGTGTATGTTACTGTGTGTATGTTACTATGTGTATGTTACTGTGTGTATGTTACTGTGTGTATGTTACTGTGCGTATGTTACTGTGTGTATGTTACTGTGTGTATGTTACTGTGTGTATGTTACTGCGTGTTACTGTGTGTATGTTACTGTGCGTATGTGTGCGTATGTTACTGTGTGTATGTTACTGTGCGTATGTGTGCGTATGTTACTGTGTGTATGTTACTGTGTGTATGTTACTATGTGTATGTTACTGTGTGTATGTTACTGTGTGTTACTGTGCGTATGTTACTGTGAGTATGTTACTGTGGGTATGTGACTGTGTGTATGTGTGCGTATGTTACTGTGTGTATGTTACTGTGTGTATGTTACTATGTGTATGTTACTGTGTGTATGTTACTGTGTGTATGTTACTATGTGTATGTTACTGTGCGTATGTTACTGTGCGTATGTTACTGTGTGTATGTTACTGTGCGTATGTTACTGTGCGTATGTTACTATGTGTATGTTACTGTGCGTATGTGTGCATATGTTACTATGCGTATGTTACTGTGAGTATGTTACTGTGTGTATGTTACTGTGCGTATGTGTGCGTATGTTACTATGCGTATGTTACTGTGAGTATGTTACTGTGTGTATGTTACTGTGCGTATGTGTGCGTATGTTACTATGCGTATGTTACTGTGAGTATGTTACTGTGTGTATGTTACTGTGCGTATGTGTGCGTATGTTACTGTGCGTATGTTACTGTGCGTATGTTACTGTGTGTATGTTACTGTGCGTATGTTACTATGCGTATATTACTGTGAGTATGTTACTGTGTGTATGTTACTGTGCGTATGTGTGCGTATGTTACTATGCGTATGTTACTGTGAGTATGTTACTGTGCGTATGTTACTGTGAGTATGTTACTATGTGTATGTTACTGTGCGTATGTGTGCGTATGTTACTATGCGTATGTTACTGTGAGTATGTTACTGTGTGTATGTTACTGTGCGTATGTGTGCATATGTTACTGTGCGTATGTTACTGTGTGTATGTTACTGTGTGTATGTTACTGTGCGTATGTTACTGTGCGTATGTTACTGTGTGTATGTTACTATGCAGAGGGCCCCGGCTGTCTCTCTTTCTAAACTGCTGTGTTGATCATTTTAGATCAACACGGCAGGTTACGGTTAACATTTAAATACTGAGCTGCATATGTAAAAAAAAATATAAATCTGTGATTATTTTTGTTCAATTTGTTGGCGAGTCACACGATTATTATGGCTAAGGTACTTTACTTTATTAATCCCTCGTATGTGTATGTACTTTATTAATCCTCGTATGTGTATGTACTTTATTAATCCTCGTATGTGTATGTACTTTATTAATCCCACGTATGTATATGTACTTTATTAATCCTCGTATGTGTATGTACTTTATTAATCCTCGTATGTGTATGTACTTTATTAATCCTCATATGTGTATGTACTTTATTAATCCCTCGTATGTGTATGTACTTTATTAATCCTCGTATGTGTATGTACTTTATTAATCCTCGTATGTGTATGTACTTTATTAATCCTCGTATGTGTATGTACTTTATTAATCCTCGTATGTGTATGTACTTTATTAATCCCTTGTATGTGTATGTACTTTATTAATCCTCGTATGTGTATGTACTTTATTAATCCCTCATATGTGTATGTACTTTATTAATCCTCGTATGTGTATGTACTTTATTAATCCTCGTATGTGTATGTACTTTATTAATCCCTCATATGTGTATGTACTTTATTAATCCTCGTATGTGTATGTACTTTATTAATCCTCGTATGTGTATGTACTTTATTAATCCTCGTATGTGTATGTACTTTATTAATCCTCGTATGTGTATGTACTTTATTAATCCCTCGTATGTGTATGTACTTTATTACCCCTCGTATGTGTATGTACTTTATTAATCCTCGTATGTGTATGTACTTTATTAATCCTCATATGTGTATGTACTTTATTAATCCTCATATGTGTATGTACTTTATTAATCCTCGTATGTGTATGTACTTTATTAATCCTCATATGTGTATGTACTTTATTAATCCTCATATGTGTATGTACTTTATTAATCCTCGTATGTGTATGTACTTTATTAATTCCTCGTATGTGTATGTACTTTATTAATCCCTCGTATGTGTATGTACTTTATTAATCCTCGTATGTGTATGTACTTTATTAATCCCTTGTATGTGTATGTACTTTATTAATCCTCGTATGTGTATGTACTTTATTAATCCTCGTATGTGTATGTACTTTATTAATCCCTCGTATGTGTATGTACTTTATTAATCCTCGTATGTGTATGTACTTTATTAATCCTCGTATGTGTATGTACTTTATTAATCCTCGTATGTGTATGTACTTTATTAATCCCTCGTATGTGTATGTACTTTATTAATCCCTCGTATGTGTATGTACTTTATTAATCCTTTTATGTGTATGTACTTTATTAATCCCTCGTGTGTGTATGTACTTTATTAATCCTCGTATGTGTATGTACTTTATTAATCCTCGTATGTGTATGTACTTTATTAATCCTCGTATGTGTATGTACTTTATTAATCCTCGTATGTGTATGTACTTTATTAATCCTCGTATGTGTGTGTACTTTATTAATCCCTCTTATGTGTATGTACTTTATTAATCCTCGTATGTGTATGTACTTTATTAATCCTCGTATGTGTGTGTACTTTATTAATCCCTCTTATGTGTATGTACTTTATTAATCCTCGTATGT
Organism: Eucyclogobius newberryi; assembly: GCF_026437365.1. NCBI lineage: Eukaryota > Metazoa > Chordata > Actinopteri > Gobiiformes > Gobiidae > Eucyclogobius > Eucyclogobius newberryi. Next base: position 253,064 of record NW_027315979.1, read on the forward strand.
GTATGTACTTTATTAATCCTCGTATGTGTATGTACTTTATTAATCCTCGTGAGGAAAACAAACTGATAAAAAGAAGCTTCTTGTCCATTTCCGAATTAGAAAGAGATTTTTCCAGTTTCATTTTGATTTAAAAATGCTTTGTTTTCTCTGTTTTTTCTCTCTTTATTCTCCAGAAAACGCTTAACAATCATCAAACAATTAGTCAGGATTAGAAACAATGTGTCCCCATGGAAACTGTCAAATGGACAGTTACAGTAACACTTTTACAAACATGTTTCACATTTGGGGATTGAACAGATTTGCAGCTTTTGGCCTGAGCTCCAGGAAGTGCACATCCAAAAGAAATCAGCTTTTCCAACAATCTGTCCAGTTTTATGTGATAAAAGTGACTCTGACTGACAGCGGTCGGGTGAATTCAATCTGGACTGACAGAAACACTCTAAAGGTTTATAAAATACAGCTTTCTGCTCAGTAACGCTTATGTATGTAACAAGTAGCTCAATATTTTATGCTTTTTGTATTCATTTTTTGTCATTTTATCAAAACTATCAAACTAATTGTATTTTTGAGACTTAATCCTGACAAACAACTGCTGCACTAATCATGCTATCATTGCAACCAGTCACAGCCTGTTATCTTTGCCTCTCAACCAATCACAGCCTGTAATCTTTGCCTCTCAGCCAATCACAGCCTGTTATCTTTGCCTCTCAACCAATCAGCTTTCAAGCCGTTCATATAAAGACTCTGATTGGTTAGATTTGCAGAAAAACAGGAAATTAGAGGAATCAGAAAACCCAATCATTAGATCTGATTATGTTACTGTGTGTATGTTACTGTGTGTATGTTACTGATTGTATGTTACTGTGTGTATGTTACTGTGCGTATGCTACTGTGCGTATGTTACTGTGAGTATGTTACTGTGCGTATGTTACTGTGCGTATGTTACTGTGTGTATGTTACTGTGTGTTACTGTGCGTATGTTACTGTGAGTATGTTACTGTGCGTATGTTACTGTGCGTATGTGTGCGTATGTTACTGTCTGTATGTTACTGTGTGTATGTTACTATGTGTATGTTACTGTGTGTATGTTACTATGTGTATGTTACTGTGTGTATGTTACTGTGTGTATGTTACTGTGCGTATGTTACTGTGTGTATGTTACTGTGTGTATGTTACTATGTGTATGTTACTGTGCGTATGCTACTGTGCGTATGTTACTGTGCGTATGTTACTGTGTGTATGTTACTGTGTGTTACTGTGCGTATGTTACTGTGTGTATGTTACTGTGTGTATGTTACTGTGCGTATGTTACTGTGTGTATGTTACTGTGTGTATGTTACTATGTGTATGTTACTGTGTGTATGTTACTGTGTGTATGTTACTGTGCGTATGTTACTGTGTGTATGTTACTGTGCGTATGTTACTGTGTGTATGTTACTGTGCGTATGTTACTGTGCGTATGTTACTGTGTGTATGTTACTGTGCGTATGTTACTGTGTGTATGTTACTGTGTGTATGTTACTGCGTGTTACTGTGTGTATGTTACTGTGCGTATGTGTGCGTATGTTACTGTGTGTATGTTACTGTGCGTATGTGTGCGTATGTTACTGTGTTTATGTTACTATGTATATGTTACTGTGTGTATGTTACTGTGCGTATGTTACTGTGGGTATGTTACTGTGTGTATGTGTGCGTATGTTACTGTGTGTATGTTACTGTGTGTATGTTACTATGTGTATGTTACTGTGTGTATGTTACTGTGTGTATGTTACTATGTGTATGTTACTGTGCGTATGTTACTGTGCGTATGTTACTGTGTGTATGTTACTATGTGTATGTTACTGTGCGTATGTTACTGTGCGTATGTTACTGTGTGTATGTTACTGTGCGTATGTTACTGTGCGTATGTTACTATGTGTATGTTACTGTGCGTATGTGTGCGCATGTTACTATGCGTATGTTCTGTGAGTATGTTACTGTGTGTATGTTACTATGTGTATGTTACTGTGCGTATGTGTGCGTATGTTACTATGCGTATGTTACTGTGAGTATGTTACTGTGTGTATGTTACTGTGCGTATGTGTGCGTATGTTACTGTGCGTATGTTACTGTGCGTATGTTACTGTGTGTATGTTACTGTGAGTATGTTACTGTGCGTATGTTACTGTGTGTATGTTACTGTGCGTATGTTACTATGCGTATATTACTGTGAGTATGTTACTGTGTGTATGTTACTGTGAGTATGTTACTATGTGTATGTTACTGTGCGTATGTGTGCGTATGTTACTATGCGTATGTTACTGTGAGTATGTTACTGTGCGTATGTTACTGTGAGTATGTTACTATGTGTATGTTACTGTGCGTATGTGTGCGTATGTTACTATGCGTATGTTACTGTGAGTATGTTACTGTGTGTATGTTACTGTGAGTATGTTACTATGTGTATGTTACTGTGCGTATGTGTGCGTATGTTACTATGCGTATGTTACTGTGAGTATGTTACTGTGTGTATGTTACTGTGCGTATGTGTGCGTATGTTACTGTGTGTATGTTACTGTGTGTATGTTACTGTGTGTATGTTACTGTGTGTATGTTACTGTGCGTATGTTACTGTGCGTATGTTACTGTGTGTATGTTACTATGCAGAGGGCCCCGGCTGTCTCTCTTTCTAAACTGCTGTGTTGATCATTTTAGATCAACACGGCAGGTTACGGTTAACATTTAAATACTGAGCTGCATATGTAAAAAAAAATATAAATCTGTGATTATTTTTGTTCAATTTGTTGGCGAGTCACACGATTATTATGGCTAAGGTACTTTACTTTATTAATCCCTCGTATGTGTATGTACTTTATTAATCCTCGTATGTGTATGTACTTTATTAATCCTCGTATGTGTATGTACTTTATTAATCCCTCATATGTGTATGTACTTTATTAATCCTCGTATGTGTATGTACTTTATTAATCCCTCGTATGTGTATGTACTTTATTAATCCTCGTATGTGTATGTACTTTATTAATCCTCGTATGTGTATGTACTTTATTAATCCCTCGTATGTGTATGTACTTTATTAATCCTCGTATGTGTATGTACTTTATTAATCCTCGTATGTGTATGTACTTTATTAATCCCTTGTATGTGTATGTACTTTATTAATCCCTCATATGTGTATGTACTTTATTAATCCTCGTATGTGTATGTACTTTATTAATCCCTCGTATGTGTATGTACTTTATTAATCCTCGTATGTGTATGTACTTTATTAATCCCTCGTATGTGTATGTACTTTATTAATCCTCGTATGTGTATGTACTTTATTAATCCTCGTATGTGTATGTACTTTATTAATCCTCGTATGTGTATGTACTTTATTAATCCCTCGTATGTGTATGTACTTTATTAATCCTCGTATTTGTATGTACTTTATTAATCCTCGTATGTGTATGTACTTTATTAATCCCTCGTATGTGTATGTACTTTATTAATCCTCGTATGTGTATGTACTTTATTAATCCTCGTATTTGTATGTACTTTATTAATCCTCGTATGTGTATGTACTTTATTAATCCCTCGTATGTGTATGTACTTTATTAATCCTCGTATGTGTATGTACTTTATTAATCCTCGTATGTGTATGTACTTTATTAATCCCTCGTATGTGTATGTACTTTATTAATCCTCGTATGTGTATGTACTTTATTAATCCCTCGTATGTGTATGTACTTTATTAATCCCTCGTATGTGTATGTACTTTATTAATCCTCGTATGTGTATGTACTTTATTAATCCTCGTATGTGTATGTACTTTATTAATCCTTTTATGTGTATGTACTTTATTAATCCCTCGTATGTGTATGTACTTTATTAATCCTCGTATGTGTATGTACTTTATTAATCCCTCGTATGTGTATGTACTTTATTAATCCTCGTATGTGTATGTACTTTATTAATCCTTGTATGTGTATGTACTTTATTAATCCTCGTATGTGTATGTACTTTATTAATCCTCGTATGTGTATGTACTTTATTAATCCTCGTATGTGTATGTACTTTATTAATCCTCGTATGTGTATGTACTTTATTAATCCTCGAATGTGTATGTACTTTATTAATCCTCGTATGTGTATGTACTTTATTAATCCTCGTATGTGTATGTACTTTATTAATCCTCGTATGTGTATGTACTTTATTAATCCCTCATATGTGTATGTACTTTATTAATCCTCGTATGTGTATGTACTTTATTAATCCCTCGTATGTGTATGTACTTTATTAATCCTCGTATGTGTATGTACTTTATTAATCCTCGTATGTGTATGTACTTTATTAATCCCTCGTATGTGTATGTACTTTATTAATCCTCGTATGTGTATGTACTTTATTAATCCTCGTATGTGTATGTACTTTATTAATCCCTTGTATGTGTATGTACTTTATTAATCCCTCATATGTGTATGTACTTTATTAATCCTCGTATGTGTATGTACTTTATTAATCCCTCGTATGTGTATGTACTTTATTAATCCTCGTATGTGTATGTACTTTATTAATCCCTCGTATGTGTATGTACTTTATTAATCCTCGTATGTGTATGTACTTTATTAATCCTCGTATGTGTATGTACTTTATTAATCCTCGTATGTGTATGTACTTTATTAATCCCTCGTATGTGTATGTACTTTATTAATCCTCGTATTTGTATGTACTTTATTAATCCTCGTATGTGTATGTACTTTATTAATCCCTCGTATGTGTATGTACTTTATTAATCCTCGTATGTGTATGTACTTTATTAATCCTCGTATTTGTATGTACTTTATTAATCCTCGTATGTGTATGTACTTTATTAATCCCTCGTATGTGTATGTACTTTATTAATCCTCGTATGTGTATGTACTTTATTAATCCTCGTATGTGTATGTACTTTATTAATCCCTCGTATGTGTATGTACTTTATTAATCCTCGTATGTGTATGTACTTTATTAATCCCTCGTATGTGTATGTACTTTATTAATCCCTCGTATGTGTATGTACTTTATTAATCCTCGTATGTGTATGTACTTTATTAATCCTCGTATGTGTATGTACTTTATTAATCCTTTTATGTGTATGTACTTTATTAATCCCTCGTATGTGTATGTACTTTATTAATCCTCGTATGTGTATGTACTTTATTAATCCCTCGTATGTGTATGTACTTTATTAATCCTCGTATGTGTATGTACTTTATTAATCCTTGTATGTGTATGTACTTTATTAATCCTCGTATGTGTATGTACTTTATTAATCCTCGTATGTGTATGTACTTTATTAATCCTCGTATGTGTATGTACTTTATTAATCCTCGTATGTGTATGTACTTTATTAATCCTCGAATGTGTATGTACTTTATTAATCCTCGTATGTGTATGTACTTTATTAATCCTCGTATGTGTATGTACTTTATTAATCCCTCGTATGTGTATGTACTTTATTAATCCTCGTATGTGTATGTACTTTATTAATCCTCGTATGTGTATGTACTTTATTAATCCTCGTATGTGTATGTACTTTATTAATCCTCGTATGTGTATGTACTTTATTAATCTTCGTATGTGTATGTACTTTATTAATCCTCGTATGTGTATGTACTTTATTAATCCTCGTATGTGTATGTACTTTATTAATCCTCGTATGTGTATGTACTTTATTAATCCTCGAATGTGTATGTACTTTATTAATCCCTCGTATGTGTATGTACTTTATTAATCCTCGTATGTGTATGTACTTTATTAATCCTTGTATGTGTATGTACTTTATTAATCCTCGTATGTGTATGTACTTTATTAATCCTCGTATGTGTATGTACTTTATTAATCCTCGTATGTGTATGTACTTTATTAATCCTCGTATGTGTATGTACTTTATTAATCCTCGTATGTGTATGTACTTTATTAATCCTCGTATGTGTATGTACTTTATTAATCCCTCGTATGTGTATGTACTTTATTAATCCTCGTATGTGTATGTACTTTATTAATCCTCGTATGTGTATGTACTTTATTAATCCCTCGTATGTGTATGTACTTTATTAATCCTCGTATTTGTATGTACTTTATTAATCCTCGTATGTGTATGTACTTTATTAATCCCTCGTATGTGTATGTACTTTATTAATCCTCGTATTTGTATGTACTTTATTAATCCTCGTATGTGTATGTACTTTATTAATCCTTTTATGTGTATGTACTTTATTAATCCTCGTATGTGTATGTACTTTATTAATCCCTCGTATGTGTATGTACTTTATTAATCCTCGTATGTGTATGTACTTTATTAATCCTCGTATGTGTATGTACTTTATTAATCCTCGTATGTGTGTGTACTTTATTAATCCCTCGTATGTGTATGTACTTTATTAATCCTCGTATGTGTATGTACTTTATTAATCCTCGTATGTGTATGTACTTTATTAATCCTCGTATGTGTATGTACTTTATTAATCCTCGTATGTGTATGTACTTTATTAATCCTCGTATGTGTATGTACTTTATTAATCCTCGTATGTGTATGTACTTTATTAATCCTCGTATGTGTATGTACTTTATTAATCCTCGTATGTGTATGTACTTTATTAATCCTCGTATGTGTATGTACTTTATTAATCCTCGTATGTGTATGTACTTTATTAATCCTCGTATGTGTATGTACTTTATTAATCCTCGTATGTGTATGTACTTTATTAATCCCTCGTATGTGTATGTACTTTATTAATCCTCGTATGTGTATGTACTTTATTAATCCTCGTATGTGTATGTACTTTATTAATCCCTCGTATTTGTATGTACTTTATTAATCCTCGTATTTGTATGTACTTTATTAATCCTCGTATGTGTATGTACTTTATTAATCCCTCGTATGTGTATGTACTTTATTAATCCTCGTATTTGTATGTACTTTATTAATCCTCGTATGTGTATGTACTTTATTAATCCTTTTATGTGTATGTACTTTATTAATCCTCGTATGTGTATGTACTTTATTAATCCCTCGTATGTGTATGTACTTTATTAATCCTCGTATGTGTGTGTACTTTATTAATCCCTCTTATGTGTATGTACTTTATTAATCCTCGTATGTGTATGTACTTTATTAATCCTCGTATGTGTATGTACTTTATTAATCCTCGTGAGGAAAACAAATTGATAAAAAGAAGCTTCTTGTCCATTTCCGAATTAGAAAGAGATTTTTCCAGTTTCATTTTGATTTAAAAATGCTTTGTTTTCTCTGTTTTTTCTCTCTTTATTCTCCAGAAAACGCTTAACAATCATCAAACAATTAGTCAGGATTAGAAACAATGTGTCCCCATGGAAACTGTCAAATGGACAGTTACAGTAACACTTTTACAAACATGTTTCACATTTGGGGATTGAACAGATTTGCAGCTTTTGGCCTGAGCTCCAGGAAGTGCACATCCAAAAGAAATCAGCTTTTCCAACAATCTGTCCAGTTTTATGTGATAAAAGTGACTCCGACTGACAGCGGTCGGGTGAATTCAATCTGGACTGACAGAAACACTCTAAAGGTTTATAAAATACAGCTTTCTGCTCAGTAACGCTTATGTATGTAATAAGTAGCTCAATAATTTATGCTTTTTGTATTCATTTTTTGTCATTTTATCAAAACTATCAAACTAATTGTATTTTTGAGACTTAATCCTGACAAACAACTGCTGCACTAATCATGCTATCATTGCAACCAGTCACAGCCTGTTATCTTTGCCTCTCAACCAATCACAGCCTGTTATCTTTGCCTCTCAGCCAATCACAGCCTGTTATCTTTGCCTCTCAACCAATCAGCTTTCAAGCCGTTCATATAAAGACTCTGATTGGTTAGATTTGCAGAAAAACAGGAAATTAGAGGAATCAGAAAACCCAATCATTAGATCTGATTATTATTATATTATTATAACTAAAATGTTGCTTTAAATCTTTTACATTTTGTTGCTGTCTTTATCGTTGTAACTTTAGATTGTGTTTTACTGTATTTTCCTTGTTATCACGTGTGAACAATCAGAAATAAATCACAGATTCAATTGCGCAGATTAATCAACTAATCATGGCTAGTCGACTAGAAGAAATAATCACAGTTGTATTTTTTAATAATCGTTATATGGACTATACAGACGGTAAAACGCACAAAAGTCCCTTTATAACGAAAATGTCAGATTTCTAACATGAATGAACTGCATTTGTAAATATTCTCCATCTAGAGGCCTTCAATCACCATAATTCAACTTTTATTTGGTTGATGATGTATTCCAAGTATCAATGTAAAAATAATCGTGAATGACCGAGAAGTACTGTAAAAAAAAATATGTTGGGCGGAAAAGATTCATCAGAATAATCGTGACTAGTGCACTTTTAAAATAATCTGAATTGTGTTTTAATCCTCATTGTCTTGTGTATTCAAACTCCCGCACACAGAAAGACGTGTCCCAATGAAATACATCAACAATGACATCACACATTCTTATAAATGCTGGTTCAGTCATCCCACAATGCCAGAAATCTGATCTGACTTATTTCCTTCTTGTTTTTTGCAGTTGTTGTGCTCGACGGTGCAGAAGGCTTTATTCGAGGAGGAGGAGCGCGTTCAAAATTTGACGCAGCAGGTCCGTGTTCTGGAGAAAGCCAACGGGCACCTGAGAGAGCGAGTGAAAACCCTGAAGCGCCAGCTACGGCAAGCGCAAAGGGACAGTAAGGACCAGCAGACTCTGAATCTCAAACAGATTTATGAGTCAACGCAGCCTCAGCCCGATCAGGACACGACCGGAGAAGAGAAAACCACGCCCAGCAAAAAAGCACCCAAGAAACTGAAGACTTAGAATTGCACAGCATTTTAACATGTGCGAGATGTTCTTTGGTGCTAGGCCATGGAGAAAGTCTCTTCTCTGAGCCTGAAGCTCTAGATGCAAGCTCGATAGAAGAGATGTTTAATGCCGCACTGTGGAACATTCTCTAGGCAAAACAATAACATCTCCATGGAGACGAGCAGCTGGCGGATCTTCCACCACCAAAGAGAGACCTGAAGTGTCAAAGCTCCTGGACTAGTCAAATCGTACATTGTAAATCACATATTTTACCAGATCTGTTCCCAAATATAGACCAGAAAAAACATTAATTTTCATAATTCTTCTCTTAAAAGTGTATTTCTAATGTTTCTTGGTGTTCTGTTCTACTGGACACGATGTCTTTGAATTGAATTTACACCAAACCTGTTTCAAAGCTCAAACTTCTGTCATTTGGAGATTGTTGTTTTTATTTTGATATCATACGCGGTATTATGTATGTTTGACCGTATTATGATTCTACAATAACTAATAAAGTCTTATGTATTTGATAAGCAGGTGCTGAGCATCTACTGCGCCCTATGAGATCGTGTCAAAGGAGCAGTTTCATATCAAAAAAGCTTTCGTTGGTAGTTCTTAGAAATAAACATACAAAATGTCAGCATAAGGTTGCATTTTATTCAATTCAATTTTTAATAAGAAAAAATAAAAAATGTAACGCCCACAATTCACACTGCCCAGGAACGACAGAGCTACACCCTGGTGCGATGCATCTCTGCTGATGAGGTGCATTATACTGTGCATTATATATACTGTGCATTATACATACTGTGCATTGTATATATGCATTATATATATTGTGCATTATATATATGCATTATATATTGTGCATTATATATACTGTGCATTATACATACTGTGCATTGTATATATGCATTATATATATTGTGCATTATATATATGCATTATATATTGTGCATTATATATACTGTGCATTATATTGTGCATTATATATACTGTGCATTATATATATTGTGCATTGTATATATGCATTATATATACTGTGCATTATATATACTGTGCATTATATATATTGTGCATTATATATACTGTGCATTATAAATATTCTGCATTATATATATTCTGCATTATATTTATGAATTATATATATTCTGCATTACATATATTGAGCATTACACATACTGTGCATTATATATATGCATTATATATATTCTGCATTATATATATGCATTATATATATTGAGTATTACACATACTGTGCATTGTCCTGGTCCAGCAGCAGCCGCATCAGTGGCGTTCCAGAAATGTTGATTTAATCAACAGAAGGTTTGAGAATCAAACAATGTGGAACAAATGGAATTTAGCAAATGGATAACTGTCCCCTGTCCCTGTCCCCTATCCCTGTCCCCTGTCCCCTGTCCCCTGTCCTAAGACAAGGGGCGTGTGAGGATACACAACAAAACTCTGAGGGGAAAAGTAGAAACCTCAGTGAGAACCACAGTGAAGGAGAAATATTGCTCCAAACAGACTGCAGATGGTCCAGGACTGAACCAGGACTAAAGGACGGACCGGCTGCAGATATTATTATTTTGTTATTACACAAAGAAACATTTTTAACTGTTACTCGATTATGAAGTTAAAAGCATCCAAAGAAAGTGACCAAAAGTAAGTAATGTTCTTAGAACATTGTGGAGTGAAATTAAATTATGGAAAATAAAATGTGCAGTTTTATCAGTATTTGTTACTTCTATGAGGTCATTTTGTGGCCGAGATTGAAAAATCCCCAAATGAAGCCTGCGTAAGTTCACCTGGAAGACCTAACCTAAATCTGCGTCGGCCTCCATGGAAGGACCCCTCTCCCCAGCGCCATCATCGCACTCAAGCGGGCGTCCGCCTGTCCGTCTGTGAGAGTCAGATCCCTCACTTCACCATGGACTCTTCCAGGTTTCTGCGCTTATCCCAAAGAGGTTATGCAGTTTTTCCCGGCCAAGAAGGATGGTAAAAGGACGGGGGACGTCCGCGTCATGGCCCCTACACCTGCTCCTCATCCCCAATCAACGCTCTCAGTCACTCCTCCCCGCTCCAATCAACGCACAGGCGGCAGCATTTAAGCGCTCAGGTTGATGGTTCAGTCGCTTCAAACCGTATCTGCGACCCACCACCTCCCCTGCTCCTCCTCTGCATCTATTATTCTCCATCTACCACCACCAGTCTCCAGGCTCCGGGGGGAAGGTATCTAATTCAATCAAATCATGGAGTGCCCATGATCGCTACGCCTTCCACCGGGGTCTGAGCGCCAAATAAACTTTGCAATACAGTTCGCTAAAACATCTTTTCTGCTTTTGTGTCTGAGTCTCTCCAGGGTGAAATGTTTTTTCATGATGAAGAATTTCCTGAACTTATTGCAAAAGCAATAAGCGATTATACGTAGTAGTAATATGTAGTAATAACTTCACATTAAAACATGCCACACCTGAAACTGCTTTTATTCAGTTGTAACAATCGCCTCAGATTTACAATCACTTCAACTTAAAGACCAAACCAAACTTACAAACCTCTTTACACAAATCCTGTTCATTCTCATTTGTTTTGCATAATCTTTGTATCACTGGCTTTAGTTTGAAATAAATGGCTCTTTCCAGAACCTGCTGTGTCTCTTCTTTGGCCGTTCGTCACATTCTTTCTGGTCTAGTGACGTTCAACACGTTTGAATCCTGGACTTCTGTTTCTGACTCGCACCATTTGTCACCAACAGACTCCACATACAGTACAACTACTACTACTCTTACTTTTACTACAACCACTACAACTTCTACCTCTACTACTACTACTACCAGTACTAGTGCTATTGTAACTAATAAAACTACATTTGTATACATTCAAATTGTTCTTTAACTTTAACCATTACATATTCTCCTGTCTCTGCTGTTTTACTCATAAATACAAATACTGTTGCTGTTAATACAAATACTGCCATATATTTTGTTTTTCTTTTCTGTTTTAGAGAATTGCTGATCCATAGGCTTTATTTGACAGGACAGATGTAGCATGAAATGGTGAGAAAGCAGTAGAGACATTCAACAAATGGTCGAGGTCAGGGCGACGCCAACAACCACATGTGTGCCACGCCTTAACCCACTGCACTCGGGTTCCCTAACCCTGATAAATGTTGTATTTGTTTCAAAGACAATGTAACTTTCCCTAAGTAATAACTCTGTTATTACACTTGCATTTGGCATAAATCAAAAGTAAATTCTGAAGCGTGATGTGAACATATGTGAGGTATAAAGCTTTAAACTCTTTTCTCTTTCCACTGTTTTTATGAGAAACTACCTTTACTACAACTACTATAACAACACCACCTCCATTTTTACTCATTTACTCATTTATTACTGTAATAACTACTACTAAACTGCTACTGCTGCTAGTCTAGCTTTCCCACCAGACCCAGGTCTAAAACAGGACTAAACAAGGGCTAAAAAAGGGCTAAAGCAGGCCTGAACTATGGGGCTAAACCAGCTCTAAAAAACAACAGCTCATTCAAAAGAGGACTACTAGAAGTACTACATGTACTTCTCCCTGCTGCATGTATAACGCTGTGGGCATATGGGAAACATAAATCATAAATCCCATCTCAACCCCCTTTTTTCTCTTTTCTCTGTCAGTTTTTCGTTGCGTTCGTTGTGTTGTTGTGACGTGAGCTAGCTCCGCCCCCCGCGCCCTCCGGCCGCGCTAAAGTACGGCGTGTCGTCGGTACACGTTTATATACACGTTTATATACACGTTTATATGAAAGAGGAACTTCACCAACGATCGGGACACGCACTGGAATCGCTTTAAATGAACTTGTTTTGACTTTATTCGGCTGGATTGAGTGTTTTCGTCGTGTCGTTGCGATGTGTCTTGGCTCTGAGTCCCCCGGCCCCCGGCTCCGGCCCCGCCCCCCGGCTCCGGCCCCGCCCCCGGCCCCGCCCCCCGGCTCCGGCCCCGCCCCCGGCTCCGGCCCCGCCCCCCGGCTCCGGCCCCGCCCCCCGGCCGGCGCCGTACCGCGTTTCCACAAAGGAGGAACTCATGAAACTGCGGAGAACAGTCGTCTTACCCGGAGATCGTCACGTTATCCCGTCGCAATACTGACCTAACCTAATACTGATGTGCAATTCTGTCGTATGTGCAATTGCTGTTGGAATTCATGTGCAATCTATGTGCTGTCGTGACACATATTCATGTGCAATTACTGTCATGATCACATGCAATGGTATTTATTTATTTATTTGTCTATGGGAGTTTTTATTTATTTATAGGAGATCTTCTACTGAAAGTGTTTTTCAGACTTCCTATAAGTGATCTGTTCTTCTGTATCTACCTCTGTATCTACCTGTGTTGCACCAATGAAATTTCCCCATGTGGGACAATAATGGAATATCTTATCTTATCTTATCTTTTAGGGCCAGAACACAGACTTCCTCAGGTAAAACCATGTTGGCAGATAACATTTTCAGCACCATTTCAGGAGGAGGGGGTAATGTCTTCCATATGGGACGTAAACTCTGCTTGTGTCTGCTGCAGTTGTCCCCGCAGCACAGAACCAACAAGCTGTGGAACCCTGAGAGCAGCAATATGCATTTTTATACTCCTTTTATTTCTTTGTCATCTTCAAATCTGTGTTGTTTATGGCAAACCTGAATGTACGTTCACTATGGGACAAAATGACAGATTATCATGACCAAAACATTCAATACTCAATAAAAAGGTTTATTTTGCTTAACCAATGATTATTGATAAGTGAAAAAAGAATGAGAACATCATGGATCCAGTAGTTATTCTTCCAGATGTATAAACATATCAAAACAAACACAGGGAATGACGTCCAACACCAAAAAAAAAGAGAGAAATCATGACACACCAAACCCAAAGAAAAGGTCCCATTTTCAAATGAAGTCCTTGATTGTTGGTGCATTTTGTGTCATCCTGTGATAAAATGTGAATATATGATTGTATTTCTGTCATGTATTTTATCTGCATAATAGTGATATTTTATCTGCATCATTAGTCTAAGAGAAGAACGGGTGTGTGACAAACTGCATTTGTGAAGGGGTCGTAAAGATGGGCCAAAGGATGTTGCCCCAGGGGGGGAGTTGCACCCCCCCTTGCAGGCTTTATCTCTACGGAAAAAACAAGTGCCTTGATGTGAAGCTGACCAATGAGGAATGTGACCCGCCTATTCCAGAATATCTAATAAAACCAACCAGCATGGGAAAAAACGGGGTGAGACGCAGAGGATCACGCAGGTTGCGTACCACAGCTTGCGTGATCAGTCCCCGCGTTTTCTCCCAAGCTTGCCACACAAATGTCTGATATTTCTGTGTCGTTTCATATTCTAAGTTGAATTGTGTTCTCAATGTGTTACGGAATAGCATTGGTGCATGTCTGATTCTATGACACATCCACAAACCTTTTTGGCTGCTCCAGAGAACTGTGCTGGGCGTGTCCATGGCAGGAGTCCTGAAGCCCAAACACATCGTCCTGAAATCCTGTTCAACGGTGATGTCATAAAAGTCTTTGTTCAAGCGAACGATCCAGAAACACGTGATCCTGGTTTTCCTCCTGCTATTATCACTGTCCACAATGCACCACAAACAATCTTTTAAAAAAAATGATAATATCGATTAGCAATATTTTAGTTTATTGTCTTAATGCCGTAGTTCACACGTGTAACATGGTAAAAAAAAGGGACTAAACTAGGACTAAACCCTAAACGTAACATGGCCAGGGAACAGAACAAGGCCAAACCGAGTCTACGTCAGGACTACGGACGCCAACAGGACTAAGACTTGATAAAAACGGTATAGAAACTGTATATTTTATTCT